>NC_061508.1:83302013-83602013 GCF_022539505.1 Lolium rigidum
CGAAAGGGGTTCGGATGATAACTTGAAGGTGGACTTTTTAGGCATAGATGCAGTTGGATGGCGGTCTATGTACTTTGTCGTAATTCCCAATTAAATCTCACTATATTTATCATATCATGTATATGCATTGTTATGCCCTTTTCTATTTGTCAATTGCCCGACTGTAATTTGTTCACCCAACATGCTTTTATCTTATGGGAGAGACACCTCTAGTGAGCTGTGGACCCCGGTCCTATTCTTTACATCGCATACAATCTACTTGCAATACTTGTTTTCTTGTTTTCTTCACAAACAATCATCTTCCACACAATACGGTTAATCCTTTGTTACGGCAAGCCGGTGAGATTGACAACCTCAGCTGTTTTGTTGGGGCAAAGTACTTTGGTTGTGTTGTGCGGGTTCCACGTTGGCGCGGAATCCCTGGTGTTGCGCCGCATCACATTTCGCCACCATCAACCTTCAACGTGCTTCTTGGCTCCTCCTGGTTCGATAAACCTTGGTTTCTTTCTGAGGGAAAACTTGCTGCTGTGCGCATCATACCTTCCTCTTGGGGTTCCCAACGGACGTGTACATCTACGCGGATCATGGCGGCGTGCTTTGTTTTCGCCACGATATCATCAATGTAAACCTCGATATTCCTTCCAATCTGTTCTCCAAGGCAAGCTTGCATACATCGCTGATAGGTTGCTCTTGCATTTTTCAGCCCGAAAGTCATGACGTTGTAACAGAAAACGCCGTGCGGGGTGATAAATGCGGTCAGCTCCTGGTCCTCCTTTTTGAGCTTGATCTGATTGTACCCGGAATACGCATCAAGAAAAGAGAGACGATCACATCCCGCCGTGGAATCGACTATCTGATCAATTCGGGGTAAAGGGTAGTGATCCTTAGGGCAATGCTTGTTTAGGCTCGTGTAATCAATACTGATGTCTACGTTCCCCCTCCTTTCCTGTAGACAGTGTTGGGCCTCCAAGTGCAGAGGTTTGTAGAACAGCAGCAAGTTTTCCCTTAAGTGGATCACCCAAGGTTTATCGAACTCAGGGAGGAAGAGGTCAAAGATATCCCTCTCATGCAACCACTGCAACCACAAAGCAAGAAGTCTCTTGTGTCCCCAACACACCAAATAGGTGCACTAGTTCGGCGAAGAGATAGTGAAATACGAGGTGGTATGAATATATATGAGCGGTAGCAACGGTGCCGAGAAAATAGCTTGCTGGCGTGTAGTTGATGGTGGTAGTATTGCAGCGGTAGTAACGCGATAAAAACGAGTAAACAAGCGAGTAGTAACTCAGCAGTATTTAGGGACAAGGCCTAGGGATTACACTTTCACTAGTGGACACTCTCAACATTGATCACATAACAGAATAGATAAATGCATACTCTACACTTTTGTTGGATGATGAACACATTGCGTAGGATTACACGAACCCTCAATGCCGGAGTTAACAAGCTCCACAATAATGCTCATGTTTAAGTAACCTTAAGTGTAAGATAGATCAAAAGACTAAACCAAGTACTAGCATAGCATGCACACTTGTCACCTTCATGCATATGTAGGAGGAATAGATCACATCAATATTATCATAGCAATAGTTAACTTCGCAATCTACAAGAGATCATGATCATAGCATAAACCAAGTACTAACACGGTGCACACACTGTCACCTTTGCACACATGCGGGAGGAATAAAACTACTTTAATAACACATCACTAGAGTAGAACATAGAAAAATTGTGATACGATGCACATTGCACTCATAAAGAGATATAAATAAGCACTTCACTACGCTCTTCAACGGTGAATAAGTACTTCGTGAAATATAGCCTAAGAGACCCACACGGTGCACACAGCTGTCACCTTTACACACGTGGGACAAGGAGTCTCCGGAGATCACATAAGTAAAACCCACTTGACTAGCATAATGACATCTAGATTACAAGCATCATCATATGAATCTCAATCATGTAAGACAGCTCATGAGATTATTGTATTGAAGTACATAGGAGAGAGATGAACCACATAGCTACCGGTACAGCCCCGAGCCTCGATGGAGAACTACTCCCTCCTCATGGGAGCAGCAGCGGTGATGAAGATGGCGGTGGAGATGGCAGCGGTGTCGATGGAGAAGCCTTCCGGGGGCACTTCCCCGCTCCGGCAGGGTGCCGGAACAGAGACTCCTGTCCCCCAGATCTTGGCTTCGCGATGACGGCGGCTCTGGAAGGTTTCTGTGGGTTTCGTCGTATGCCTTAGGGTTTTCGCGACGGAGGCTTTATATAGGCGAAGAGGCGGCGCAGGAGGGCTGACAGGGGGGCCACACCATAGGGCGGCGCGGCCCCCCCTCTGGCCGCGCCAAGGTATCATCTGGGGGCCCTGTGGCCCCTCTCTGGCGGTTCTCGTGTGTTCGGATGGTTCCGGGAAAAATAGGAATGCGGGTCTTGATTTCGTCCGATTCCGAGAATATTTCGTTACTAGGATTTACGAAACCAAAAACAGCGAGAAAACGAGAGCGGCACTTCGGCATCTTGTTAATAGGTTAGTTCCAGAAAATGCATCAAAACGATATAAAGTATGTATAAAACATGTAGGTATTGTCAATAAAGTAGCATGGAACATAAGAAATTATCGATACGTTGGAGACGTATCAGCATCCCCAAGCTTAGTTCTGCTCGTCCCGAGCAGGTAAAACGATAACAAAGATAATTTCTTAAGTGACATGCCATCATAAACTTGATCATATTGTAAACATATGTAATGAATGCAGCGATCAAAACAATGGTAATGACATGAGTAAACAACTGAATCATAAAGCAAAGACTTTTCATGAATAGTACTTCAAGACAAGCATCAATAAGTCTTGCATAAGAGTTAACTCATAAAGCAATAATTTAAAGTATAGACATTGAAGCAACACAATGGAAGATTAAGTTTCAGCGGTTGCTTTCAACTTGTAACATGTATATCTCATGGATAATTGTCAATGCAAAGCAATATAACAAATGCAATATGCAAATATGTAAGAATCAATGCAAAGTTCACACAATTGTTTGCTTCTTGAGGTGGAAGGAAATAGGTAAACTGACTCAACAATAAAAGTAAAAGAATGGTCCTTCAAAGAGGAAAGCATCGATTGCTGTATTTGTGCTAGAGCTTTTATTTTGAAAACATGAAACAATTTTGTCAACGGTAGTAATAAAGCATATGAGTTATGAAAATTATATCTTACAAGTTGCAAGCCTCATGCATAGTATACTAATAGTGCCCGCACCTCGTCCTACTTAGCTTGGACTACCGGATCTTTGCATGCCATGTTTCAACCAAGTGTCACAAAGGGGTACCTCCATGCCGCCTTGTACAAAGGTCTAAGGAGAATGCTCGCATTTCGGATTTCTCGCTTTTGATTATTCTCAACTTAGACATCCATACCGGGACAACATGGACAACAGATAATGGACTCCTCTTAAATGCATAAGCATGTAGCAAAGTTATTATTCTCATATGAGATTGAGGATATATGTCCAAAGCTGAAACTTCCACCATGGTTCATGGCTTTAGTTAGCGGCCCAATGTTCTTCTCTAACAATTTTGCATGCTCCAACCACTAAAATGATAGATCCTTCGAGACAAGACGGACATGCATAGCAACTCACATGATATTCAACAATAGTTGATGGCGTTCCCCGAAGCATGGTTATCGCACAACAAGCAACTTAATAAAATATAAAGTGCATAAGTACATATTCAATACTACGATAGTTTTTAAGGCTATTTTGTCCCATGAGCTATATATTGCAAAGGTGAATGATGGAATTTTAAAGGTAGCACTCAAGCAATTTACTTTGGAATGGCGGAGAAATACCATGTAGTAGGTAGGTATGGTGGACACAAATGGCATAGTAGTTGGCTCAAGGATTTTTGGATGCATGAGAAGTATTCCCTCTCGATACAAGGTTTAGGCTAGCAAGGTTATTTGAAGCAAACCCAAGGATGAACAGGTGCAGCAAAACTCACATAAAAGACATATTGTAAACATTATAAGACTCTACACTGTCTTCCTCGTTGTTCAAAACTCAATACTAGATATTATCTAGACCTTAGAGAAACCAAATATGCAAATCAAATTTTAGCAAGCTCTATGTATTTCTTCATTAATGGGTGCAAAGCATATGATGCAAGAGCTTAAACATGAGCACAACAATTGCCAAGTATCACATTATCCAAGACATTTTACCAATTACTACATGTAGCATTTTCCAATTCCAACCATATAACAATTTAACGAAGAGGAAACTTCGCCATGAATATTATGAGCTAAGAACACATGTGTTCATACGAACCAGCGGAGCGTGTCTCTCTCCCACACAAGGATGAACTTATTCAGAGAACTAAGATAACAAAACAAAAACAAAAATAAAAGCACACAGACGCTCCAAGTAAAGTACATAAGATGTGACCGAATAAAAATATAGTTTCACTAGAAGAAACCTGATAAGTTGTCGATGAAGAAGGGGATGCATTGGGCATCCCCAAGCTTAGATGCTTGAGTCTTCTTGAAATATGCAGGGATGAACCACCGGGGCATCCCCAAGCTTAGACCTTTCACTCTTCTCGATCACATTATATCACCCTCTTCTATTGACCCTTGAAAACTTCCTTCACACCAAACTTCAAGCAAACTCATTAGAGGGTTAGTGCATAATCAAAATTCACATGTTCAGAGGTGACACAATCATTCTTAACACTTCTGGACATTGCACAAAACTTCTGAAAGTTAATGGAACAAAGAAACCCATTCAACAAAGCAAAAGCGGCAATGCGAAATAAAAGGCAGAATCTGTCAAAAACAGAACAGTCCGTAAAGACGAATTTAAAGATGGCACCAGACTTGCTCAAATGGAAAAACTCAAAACTAATGAAAGTTGCGTACATATCTGAGGATCATGCTCGTAAATTGGCAGATTTTTTCGAATTTTCTACAGAGGCCTGTGCCCAGATTCGTGACAGACAGCAATGCTGTTTCTGCGCAGCAATCCCAAATATAACATCAACTTTGACATAGAAACTTTACTTGGCACAACAAAGCACAAAACTAAGATAAGGAGAGGTTGCTACAGTAGTAAACAACTTCCAATACACAAATATAAAACAAAGTACTGTAGCAAAATAACACATGGGTTATCTCCCAAGAAGTTCTTTTCTTTATAGCCATTAAGATGGGCTCAGCAGTTTTAATGATGCACTCACAAGAAATAGAAGTTGAAGCAAAAGAGAGCATCAAGAGGCAAATTCAAAACACATTTAAGTCTAACATGCTTCCTATGCATAAGAATCTTGTAAATAAACAAGTTCATGAAGAGCAAAGTAACAAGCATAGGAAGATAAAACAAGTGTAGCTTCAAAAATTTCAGCACATAGAGAGGCATTTTAGTAACATGAAAATTTCTACAACCATATTTTCCTCTCTCATAATAACTTTCAGTAGCATCATGAGCAAACTCAACAATATAACTATCACATAAAGCATTCTTATCATGAGTCTCATGCATAAAATAATTACTACTCCCAACATAAGCATAGTCATTTTATTAATTGTAGTGGGAGCAAATTCAACAAAGTAGCTATCATTATTATTCTCATCATCAAATATAGGAGGCAAAGTATCATCAAAGTAAATTTTCTCCTCAATGCTTGGGGGACTAAAAATATCATGCTCATCAAAGCCAGCTTCCCCAAGCTTAGAATTTTCCATAGCATTAGCAACAATAGTGTTCAAAGCATTCATAGTAATAACATTCCCATTAGCATGCATATAAAGTTCCATGGGTTTCTTAATTCTTTCTTCAAACACATCATGTCCTAATTCAAGATAAAGTTCATAAAGATCTCTCATATTTTTGTTGTTTTTCCATTATGCCTAACTAGTGTAAACAAGAAACTAAATGTCGCAATTGCAGAGTCTAAAGGAAATAGCTTCGAGTACTTACAATGGCGCCGGAAAATAGCTTAGTAGCCGAGGTCCGGAGTGTGAGTACCTTTTACCTTTCCTCCCCGGCAACGGCGCCAGAAAATAGCTTGATGTCTACGTTCCCCCTCCTTTCCTGTAGACAGTGTTGGGCCTCCAAGTGCAGAGGTTTGTAGAACAGCAGCAAGTTTTCCCTTAAGTGGATCACCCAAGGTTTATCGAACTCAGGGAGGAAGAGGTCAAAGATATCCCTCTCATGCAACCACTGCAACCACAAAGCAAGAAGTCTCTTGTGTCCCCAACACACCAAATAGGTGCACTAGTTCGGCGAAGAGATAGTGAAATACGGGTGGTATGAATATATATGAGCGGTAGCAACGGTGCTAGAAAATAGCTTGCTGGCGTGTAGTTGATGGTGGTAGTATTGCGACGAGTAGTAACGCGATAAAACGAGTAAACAAGCGGTAGTAACTCAGCAGTATTTAGGGACAAGGCCTAGGGATTACACTTTCACTAGTGGACACTCTCAACATTGATCACATAACAGAATAGATAAATGCATACTCTACACTTTTGTTGGATGATGAACACATTGCGTAGGATTACACGAACCCTCAATGCCGGAGTTAACAAGCTCCACAATAATGCTCATGTTTAAGTAACCTTAAGTGTAAGATAGATCAAAAGACTAAACCAAGTACTAGCATAGCATGCACACTCGTCACCTTCATGCATATGTAGGAGGAATAGATCACATCAATATTATCATAGCAATAGTTAACTTCGCAATCTACAAGAGATCATGATCATAGCATAAACCAAGTACTAACACGGTGCACACACTTGTCACCTTTGCACACATGCGGGAGGAATAAAACTACTTTAATAACACATCACTAGAGTAGCACATAGATAAATTGTGATACGATGCACATTGCAATCATAAAGAGATATAAATAAGCACTTCACTACGCTCTTCAACGAGTGAATAAGTACTTCGTGAAATATAGCCTAAGAGACCCACACGGTGCACACACTCGTCACCTTTACACACGTGAGACAAGGAGTCTCCGGAGATCACATAAGTAAAACCCACTTGACTAGCATAATGACATCTAGATTACAAGCATCATCATATGAATCTCAATCATGTAAGACAGCTCATGAGATTATTGTATTGAAGTACATAGGAGAGAGATGAACCACATAGCTACCGGTACAGCCCCGAGCCTCGATGGAGAACTACTCCCTCCTCATGGGAGCAGCAGCGGTGATGAAGATGGCGGTGGAGATGGCAGCGGTGTCGATGGAGAAGCCTTCCGGGGGTACTTCCCCGCTCCGGCAGGGTGCCGGAACAGAGACTCCTGTCCCCCAGATCTTGGCTTCACGATGACGGCGGCTCTGGAAGGTTTCTGTGGGTTTCGTCGTATGCCTTAGGGTTTTCGCGACGGAGGCTTTATATAGGCGAAGAGGCGGCGCGGGGAGGGCTGACGAGGGGGCCACACCATAGGGCGGCGCGGCCCCCCTCCGGCCGCGCCAAGGTATCATCCGGGGCCACCGTGGCCCCTCTCCGGCGGTTCTCGTGTGTTACGGATGGTTCCGGGAAAAATAGGAATGCGGGTCTTGATTTCGTCCGATTCCGAGAATATTTCGTTACTAGGATTTCTGAAACCAAAAACAGCGAGAAAACAGAGAGCCGGCACTTCGGCATCTTGTTAATAGGTTAGTTCCAGAAAATGCATCAAAACGATATAAAGTATGTATAAAACATGTAGGTATTGTCAATAAAGTAGCATGGAACATAAGAAATTATCGATACGTTGGAGACGTATCAATACACATGCGAAGAGCGGTTGTATCCTTCTTTGGTACCATGACCGGATTAGCCACCCACTCGGCTTCCTTGAGCTCCCGAATAAATCCGGCTTTGCGGAGCCGACTGACTTCTTCGCCGATGGCCCTTCTCTTTGGCTCTGAAAACTGGCGCATCGACTGTTGTACTGGTTTGGCTGTTGGGTCAACATTGAAGGCGTGCTCAGCGAGTTCCCTGGGAATACCTGGCATGTCGGATGGCTCCCATGCAAATATTTCCCAGCGCTCATGGAGGAACTCGATGAGCGCGCTTTCCTATGCGATAGTGAGATCTGCCGAAGTATTGACTGTTTTCTTCGGGTCAGAGGGATGCACCTGCTGCTTCTTTGCTTCCTTCGCGACGTCGAACTCGTCGGACCTTGCGCTGCGATTATCGGCTGGTGGCTGTGCGTGGTCTGTGACGGCGTCAACTGCATTAAGTTCTTCCATTGCCCCAAACTTTGAAGCGATCTTTTGGAAATCTCTGTCGCAGCTATCTGAGCGGGAAAAGCTTCCATGGATGGTTAATGCTGTCCCGTTATTGTCAGGCATCTTCAACTTCAGGTATGCATAGTGGGGGACTGCCATGAACTTAGCAAACGCCGGTCTGCCGAGGATGGCGTGGTACTGAGATTCCCAATCAACCACTTCGAACTCGATTTTTTCCTTCCTGAAATTGCTAGGTGTGCCGAAGACTACATCGAGTGATATTTTGCCAAGGGAGTAAGCGGGTCGAGTCGGTATGATGCCATGGAATCCTGTGTCAGACTCCTTTAGCATGTCGACTGTAAGACCCATTGCTTTCATTGTGCTGGCAAACAGCATATTCAAACCGCTTCTTCCATCCATGAACACCTTGCTCATATTGTATCCTCCAATCTGTGCTTCAAGAACTAGGGCTGCGTGGCCAGGCCTTGGGACGGCCTTCGGGTGATCTGCCTTTCTAAACGATATGCTTTGATCTGACCAGTCGATATATTCGGGTGTGTCGACTATGGCCACTTCTGCGTACTTCACTTCCCGAGAAAACTTCTTGACTTCTCTCTTCGAAAAACTGGTTTTGTGAATCATGTTGACTTGTCCGCGAGATTCTGGAAACACTTCGGCTGGGGCGTACTGGTCTCCTCCCGCTGGTACGTATGGCTCCGGCACGTACGGTTCTGGCTCATACAGATCTGGCACATACGGATCTGGTACGTATGGTTTTGGTTGATAACTGTAGGATGCCGCTCTTCTCTCCATCGTGTGGACCCTTGCTGCGGCTTCAGCCCTAAGATCGTCGCAGAACTGCCGAATCTCGAGGAACTCTCGACAGTTCCTAAGCAAATGACTGGATTTCTCGAGGCAATCCTTTGGATCAATGTAAGAGTGCAGGTAACACGGTGCTTCAAGCTGCTCCGTGGCTGATAGGTACGGTGTGCGAAGGCGATTCTTGTTCAGCCGCGCACTATGGCACCCTTGCTCGTACTGCCGAGGGCGAGCCGCAATTCGCTCTTCTCTTTCGCGGCGTGGGTCCCTTCGTCTTTTCCTTTGCTCCTCTACGGCGTCGAAGCTGCTTCGGCTGCCCTTTCCGGCGCTCCTGGATAGGGCCGCTGCTGGCGTGATATTTCCTGGAGCCGAAGTTCCTGGGCTTGATGTGTTTGAACTAGGGAGGCGAAGGAACCCTCTGGAATTGACGATGAAGTGAACACCACCGAAAGTAGTATCCATGTTGCCACGAGGTTCTGCGGAGATTGAACGCGACGCCTCGGTGTGCGGCATGAACTCGAATGACCCGCAACGGACCGAATCCCTCCGTTCTGGCAGTGTTGGTGACTCCAGCGCGAACGCTGCGGACGTGACTGGTGCTGCCGATGATCTGCCTTCTGACGACAGAGTACCCACAGACGGCGCCAATTGACGAGGGTGCTCCTCGACAATGCCCTCCGATAGGGGCTTAGGGTTGATGGAATCCTGTAGGCTGACACGAGACATTGGTTAACAGACAAGTGGGGAAAGCGATTTACCCAGGTTCAGGGCCCTCGATGAGGTAACACCCCTACATCCTGCCTGTCTGATCTTGATTATGAAAATATCGGGTTACAATGGGGTGCCGAAGATATTCGGCTATGTTCTCGTCGAGAGGCTAAGTACTACGGTGACTTAACTCTAGACTTACGGTGGCTATGGTTGCTAAGATTGATTGTGTGTCTCGGCAGCCCCTCTCCTGGCCCTTATAAAGGAGACCAGGTCACAAGAGATCTACACGAGTACGACTAGGTTTACAAGAGTCCTAGTTCTAAACTTTCTTTGTTCGGTTCCTCTCCGTCTCAAGGAATCTTCTTCTGCACCGACCTAGTGGCCCACCTTGCCATCGGCTGTCTTCATGGGCCTCCAGTTGGGCCATACAGGATAGGGCAATAACAGTTACCCGAAGGGTAATGCCCACATCAGCGTTCTTTGCTTGTCCACTCTAGGCCCTCCTAACATGGCCATACGGACATGATGGGTCACATGGATGGAACCACTGGCCTGGCAAGCCGGACATCAATCTAATTTTAATCCGCGACGCGACTCAAACAAATAGAATTAGACCATTTGGTCGGCATTTTAGCTCGCCCCGCTGGAGATGCTATACGCGTCAGATTGATTGATTGGGGACGTCCTGAGGTGTTGTGTTTGGAGCACATCCCGGCCGCCGTTCCCAAACACATCGGCGGAAATTTTCATTTTTATTTCGTTATATGTTACAAGTTGAGTGAAAATTGTCTAAATTCAAACTAAAACCTAGCCTGCTCATCATCGGTCAGAGCGCTCGACTGCCCTGCTTCGCTATCGTTCTCCGTCCTCCTCTGCTGAGCCGTCGCCCGTCCTTCCCCCGCCTTGTGGAGGAGCGTTTGCTACTCGGCCACTATGAAGATGTGAGACCCCTTCTCCGCCGGTGTACGTTCGATGGAGTTCCGACGAAGCGTCGCCATGAGGCCTCAAAGGCCACATCTCGGGCACCGGCGTCGTTCTAGAGCTTCTTCAGCGTCTCGAACTACACAATGAAGGTCTTCTACTCTATTACCTGCTCCTCTGTGTCCGGCTCGTCGCTCCAGTTGTCCTCGTCCTCCTCCTCTGTTGCCGCATCCACCTCGTCCTCGGACGGTGTATGTGGGGGTGGAGGCAGCGGTTGAGGAGGTGGAATACCGAGGCCGTTGCTGCCTACCCGGGATAGGTCGTGGTGTGGCAGCCCTGCATTTGTGTGGAGGTGGAAGTAAAGGTCTTGTGCTACGGCAACGCCTGTTGTGGCGATAGGGAATGAGGGCGGGTTTTATAGGGAGAGGTGACATGGGAAACTTAGGCGTGAAGCAGCGGAGAAAGGACGAGAAGGAGTTGTGCGGCTTTACGGCGGTGACACGTGGAGAAGCGCAGCGCCAGCGTGACGTTTTGCATGCCTCCGGTTCGGAAACTGTCGCCACCATTATGGAAAAGTTGATCGCCTGTGGTTTGTGTCGATGACATGGCGTACCCACCACTCACCACATTGCATGCCCCCCCAGTTGTGTCTGGAGCGCTCGCAAGGAGCCCTATGTAGCAGTAATGGTGTTGGGGAGCGCGGACATGGTATTAGGCCACGCCGGACCAAAAATGACTTTGGGGCGCGCAACTGAGCATGGTTTTCTCCCAAGCACGCCCCAAAAGCCTTTGGGAACGGTTTGGGGAATGCGAATGGAGATGCTCTAACTCTGGATCTAGAGAAGGACAAGCACAACCTCTACTCGAGGATAAATTACAGTCACACTGTCCAAAATGCAATTGGTTGTAACATCACTTAAAAATGGCACGCCCCTTGACCATAGCTTCCTCGATCGCGTGCCTCTCCCGTATCCCCGCGTACTTCAGGCGGGAAACCTAATCTCGGTGCCACAAGTTCGCCCCTCGCATCCTCCTCCTCTCTCGCTGCCACCGCATGGCATGGCCAGAAAAAACATGTCCGACGCCAATGCCGATGGATATCTGGTCGTCATATCGCTCATAGATACGGAGTGGGTCGGGGCCCTTGGGTAAGAGCGTAGCGCGTCCGCCGGGCGCCATGAATCGTCGCTCTGTTGTCGATGCAATGTATGGCATGGCGTGACGCACCTTGACACGGAGCGTTGTGACAACGTGATGCAGGTCGGGCGGCGCTCGGTGGCGGTGGGGTTGACCTTGCGTGCGGAAGATCCGACACCCTTGGTAGCGCGACCAAGATTGGCAGAGGTCGGTAGTCCCCTGTTGCCTCTCTCTTTAGCGTTGTTCCTCTCCAACCATCATGGTGGGTTGGGATCTTGCTCTGAGTGTCTTGGAGCATGCGATGTCCTCGGTTCCTTGTTGGTGGTGGTTTTCATATTTTCATAGCATAAGTCCCTCCTAGCATGATCTTCATTCATTATCGAGTTTATAGGTGTTACGATTTACTTCTATATAATATTTGTTGGGCCTTTGTAAATTATATAATAAGAAAAGCTGCATGCATATCGATCCAAAAATACACTATGGGTCACGGTGCCAGGCGAGGATGGAATCATGGCCGCCTATTGCCTGGAGATTCGCATCGTATTCCATGCTTGCTTCGCAGCGCATGAAAGAACGGCCCTTATTGCCTGGAGATTCGCATCGTATTCGATGCTTGCTTCGCAGCGCATGAAAGAACAGCCCTCGCGTCCGGTTACTCGCTCGTGTCGCGAGGAGCTCTTCGAGGAAGTAGTTGGCAGTAGTCATGGACACGAGGTGCTCACGAGCAGGTTGGTCTGGTTCACTTCACTGCCTCACATGTCAAGTGGATGCAAGCCGTATTGAATATTTTTGTATGTAGGATCCGGGTCTCTACATTTTTGTGTGTAGGGATTGGACCGATTCTGTGAAGTTATTTTTGGTTACTCTTGTCTTTGCAAGTTTTTTTTTGAGAACCACATATTTGATATTTCATTAATCGAAAACCAAGTTACATGAAGCAACACATGTGGAAACTAAAAGACAAATCGGGATAAAATGATTATCCTAAATTTGCAGATAAAATCCTAAAAGATTGAGAAATACAAAACGATCCCTAGGGTTTCCTGCAACCACCGTAGCCAGCGGCCGCCGCCCAATTCCAACGCCGCCTAGACGGACGCAAGAAGTGACGCCGAGCCTCCACCATTGTAAGATCCAAAAAAGCACCATCGCCAACGAGGCTTTGTGAGTCGATGAACAGGCCTGCTGCAAGCAGCCATGCACATGTCGCTGTGTCACGTCGACCGGGGGACGTCCCCGTGCTGTCTTGGACCAAGATACGCCGCCTCCCATCGACAAAGTCGGAGAAGAACCGCATACCAACCACCTCCAGACCAACATCTTCGCTCCAGAAGAACCACCTCGCCCCGGCCCCCAGCGCCGTCGTGGACAACGACAAGCGCCAGTGACACGTCGAGAAACAGATCTCGCCAGATCTGAAGACCGGCGAGAAAACCAAGCTGCCAACCTGAAAGATCGACAAGCACACGTTGCCAACAACTCCGAGACGCCGCCGTGAAGGTCGCCGCCGGTGTGGGAGTGGAGTTGAGGCAGATTTATTTGCCCGGGCGCCGCTCCCACCACCCCAACGACGCACCACAACAGCCAAAGTCTAACTACAAAACGGAGGAGGAACGAGGTCCCCTCCCCCTACTGCCGCCGGAGCGGCAAGCGGAGGGAGAGGGGCCCAGATCTCACGCCGGTGGAGATTGGATGTGGCCGCCGCCTGGTCTCCAGGAAGTTGGGCGATGGAGACGAGTTGGATTGCAGTTTTGCACACATTTTTCATGATCTCATTCCGATCATGAAAATAAAAGAACGTCTAACTTTGTTCTTCCAATCCAAATGGTTCAGCGGTAAGAAAACTACATGCATTTTTCTTGTTCACGAAATTATCCAGAACCCATTGACTAATTGGTGAACTAAATATATTCATCATATGGAAAAGATCTGAAACATGATTAGTCATTCTTATGTATAAATTCGTTAAGTTCTAAAATACAAGCAGCAATTTGATGGAGCATCAACTTATTAGCTTCAAGTTTTAAATGTAACATTTTTTCATTTAAGTTTTATTTTTTTCCCTATATGCACGACTGATAGAAAAAAATGTGTTTAAAACTTTGTGCTAAAAAAATGATCATTTTGGCAATCACCACCATTGAAAAAATTGTGACAATTGCAAGAGGGTATTTGCCTATATAGAATAATAATGTTTCAAAATTATTGTTATAACTCAGATGCAGTGGTATAACATGTCTAGTTTGGATCGGTGCAAAATCACACTTTCTTATTCAACATCTCGTATTTAACTAATATTCTTCGAGGTAAAAGTTAATCTTACGAACCCAAATTGCAACCAATGGAGTAATAGGCAGAAATAGTTTTCTTTAGAATTCTCTTTTTTTGTGGGTTCTTTACAATTCCTTGAGGGAAAAGAATCTAGACGTGGTTGTTGCTAACTTCTTATCCGTATTTGTTTTTTAACTTTACACTTATGGAAGTAATCCAATTTGATTTGCATGTGCGTTTTGGTTTTAGTTGGCTACCATCCAATTCTCATATACTCTCTCTATCTGAAACTACCCATGCATTCTAGGTTTATTCAATTTCAAACTTTCTAAACTTTGGCCAAGTGTATAAAAGAAAACATCAACATCTAAAATATAAAAAATATTATTTGAATTATTATAAATATATTTTTATTATATATTTGATGTTATATATGTTAATATTTTTATCAATATGATTGGTCAAACATTATGATGTTTGACTTTCACCAAACCCATAATGCATGGTAATTATCGACAACGGCAGTATGTCTCTACACTTGTTAGCACTAAAGGATCTTGGCCCACGAGATGTGTACACATCTCAGTATTAGTATTCAATATGTATACCACCTGTATCTACAACTCACCAAGTAAATGCTATATTAGCCACATATTTCAATGAGAAGTAGTGGTCAAGATATGATCCTTGCCTAGGACCATATCTACTAAACCAGGGTGGATTGGACCTCTACAATTAATACTACCTCCATTTTAATGAATAAGGTGAATGGGTATTTCAAGAACTTTAACCAAACAAATTGAGCGATAACATCTTGGTAATATGGAACATAATTAGTATCATTAGATTAATATTGAAAAACTGATGAGGCCTAAGGCCACGTGGGTTGCCCGATCTCACGAATTGACCAAGAACAAGAGAGGGAGAGGGATGAACACGAAGAACGGCAAAGAACACGAAGAATAACACGGCGAACGCACGCAACACAACTCGATACAATCTGGTTTACTCCCGATAGCCTGAACCACTATCCCGATAGAATCTCTCAAGGGAAAGACACGAGGTAGAATCCCCGAGAGAAAGACCGGTATACGATCTATAGAGTCACACGTGTGAGAGACCGCGGTAGAATCACAAGTGTGAAAGATAAATCATATAAGAAGTGCCTTGATACAACTCTAAGATTGATGTCTAAGACAGGAGGGGATTGCCCTAATCCACTAAGGATGGTGGAGGCATAAGCCTAAGTTGATTCATCCTAGTCTAGTCATGAAGGGGGAGGGGAAGCCTATATATAGGGAGCCACTAAAGGAGGGTAGTTTAGCATACAAAGGGATAAAGGGTTCAGATTTGATGCTCTTTGCAGTGGGGCGTTAGGGCCGGCACAGATAGGGCGGCAGTGCCGTTGTCCTTAGGCGTAGTGGCGGCGCGGCGGTGCCGGTCTTCCTGGCGCGTCTCCTTCTCCTCGATGATCTCTTCCATGCTTCCGCGACCTCGGCCTTGAGTCCTCGAACCTCCATGGCACCGTCCACTTCCTCCGTACTTGGTGATGTATTCCTATCATGGTCATATGACGGAGGATGAAGTAGCATACCATTCATGAGAGACAATTGTAGGCACGCATAAAGGACAAGATTCACCTTTGCGTGACGTGTCGGCGTTGATGCACATGATGCGGTGGAGACTGAAGGTCGGGCTGCATCCAAAACACTTTCTAATGATGCTAATTTTATACCAACAATGTTTATATATTTGGAGTAATTTTTGGTCAAAGATAAAATACGGAAGGACACCTTACTCATTAGAATGGAGGGAATACAAAGACTAAGACTCCCCAATTCTCCTAACAACGCAAGAGTGAGTGGATAGCGCAAAAGTATGTATCAGTGAGTTTGGATAATCTTTGCAAGATGTTAACTCTTTACATTATGTAAAGAAAGAAGATGAGATAAAGACAAAGGGAACATACTCTGAGCTCTTGCATATATTTCTTGGCCTACACCAAGAATCAGCTAGCTGATTTTTAGGCATAATTCGGCCGGTTCCCCACCTCGGATCCTTTAGAAGAACAAATCTAAGAAATCCGGCCACTATAACAGAAAAATGTATCACATACACATATTTATATGTGTATGAAACATTGGCTGCCAAATTTTTCTCGTGGGACAGATTGCGATAAAATCATATGCACCATGAAGCGAAAACAGACAATATACGCAACATATCCTCTTTGGCCGCAACAAAAATGTTGAAAAAGTGTAGTTGTTTGCAATAGAAAAAACAAAACATCCAAAAACATGTCCAACTTACACAACATTGAAATGATTCTTTTGCATGCACAAAAATCATTGTAGCATTTACCCATGCTTACCCAACAAAAACGATACGCACATCTCAAATTCAGAACCGTCTTTTACACATCCAAAAGTCTCGAAAAAATCTAACCTCTACCATCACCGAGATTATCCGTCCCAAAGCTCGCCTAAGACGTATCGAACTCGCTGAAGACCATCGTTAATCAGATTGGGTGTCACCAACACAAATCCCACTCTAGTGTAATTGTCTTCTACTTTCGGTATAGCATCCATGGTGATTGGCTAGTTCTAGTACCTACAACCTACTCTATGGCGATAGTAGTACGCACTTTTATTTATACGTGAGAGGAAGATCTAGAAGCGGTAGGAGACACAAAAGAATAGAAAGGAAGGGGCGGAGGACCAACATCTATGCACGTGGAGGAGCGACAACCGTCAGAGAGAATGTAGGTGTGCTGGTTGGCAGAGGCATGGAGGAGCAATGGTTACACTTGGATTGTGCAGAGGAGCACCTGATGGACTAGGGTGCTGAGTGTTGTAGGAAGTAGTTGTTGGCGGTGACGAGGCGGCTCCTCGGCAATGCCCACCATGAGGGGCTTAGGGTTGACGGAAGGCGATGATGGAGATTCCGAGAGAGAGAGAGAGAGAGAGAGAGAGAGAGAGAGAGAGAGAGAGAGAGAGAGAGAGAGAGAGAGAGTAGGCACGATGTACCCAGGTTCACGTCCCCGCGGTGGAGGATCGCAACGTCCTGCTAGCAATCCACAATATGAATATATGTGTATAGGGTGCCACCGTAGGCAGATTGTATCTAGTCTAGTTCTAATCTGCGAGTTGCGATGTCTAGGCGTATCGCGTGTATATCTTTTTTTCGTCTGTATGAATATGATCTAAGGGGTGCCCCTGCCTGGCTTTATATATGCAACCAGGTTAGGGTTTACAAGAGTCCTAGTCGACTACGAATCGGAGTCCTCTTTCTTGTATTCCAAGTCGACATTACGTGTGGATCTAGCTTGTCGAGTCCTAATGCTGGTCCATCTTTATAATCCGCACCGGGTATAGCAATGTCTGGTACCTGAAGGGTAATGCCCACATCAGTAGCCCCCCCGAGTGTATGGCCGAAGTGAAGCTTCAGGCATGTACTAAAGTTGTCATCATCCGAAGTCTTGATCATCTGTTGAATCGTGTGCTTGATGTAGCGTCGAAGTTGTTTTTTATCGGGTGCACGACCAGCGCTCCTGATGGGAGTAGCCCCCGGGTCTATGGGCGGGTGCTTCCAACCATGCGTAGACTCAAGTTGTACTACTCGAAGAGATTGATGTTGATGTTTTTGAATCATTCCATCACCCGATACTTTTAAATCTATCGGGTCTTCAAAAAGGTGCAAGCTTTGAGAGAAGCCGAAGAGCTAGATTGTTAGAACCTTCGGGTCCGTTCTTTTTTTTTATCGACAAGGCTTTCATTTTTTATCGGGTGCACGGCTAGCGCTCCCGATGGGAGTAGCCCCTGAGCCTGTGGATGACTATGAAGTAGTCATGTATAGGGTGTAAAATGCTGAGTCGAATATCGTAGATTTCTTCGAGTTTCGAGAACATTTGGATGCTTTTTATGATGTTGATGATTTTGATGATGCATGTCACAGAGGAATTAATGATTTTGACGATGTCACAGAGGAGTCGATGATTTTGACGATGTCACGGAGGAGTCGATGATTTTGATGATGT
This sequence comes from Lolium rigidum, assembly GCF_022539505.1. Taxonomy (NCBI): domain Eukaryota; kingdom Viridiplantae; phylum Streptophyta; class Magnoliopsida; order Poales; family Poaceae; genus Lolium; species Lolium rigidum. The sequence goes on from NC_061508.1 coordinate 83,320,149, forward strand.
CATGGAGGAGTCGGTGATTTTGATGATGTCACAGAGGAGTTGATGGTTCTTACGATGTCACGGAGGAGTCGATGATTATGATGTATATCGTCGGTGGCAGCACCCGAACATAGAGTGCACTGCAGGCCCGGCGGACTCATGGAGCCGTGGTTTCGTTTGTATGGCACCGGCGGCAACTTCTGAGTGATCAGCTCATGTTGCAAGCTCGGTGGACTCATTACATCTTACTGAGCCGTGGTTTTATTTGCAAAGCACCAGCGGCAACTTCTGATTGAACATATCATGTTGCAAGCTCGGCGGACTCATTGAATCTTACTGAGCCGTATTTATTTTTGAATTATGTCGGTAGCAGCCCCCGAGTCAATGAGGGAACCAGGTGCGCGATAGGCTTCGTAGCTCAGGTACCATAAACACGATGTACCGACGTGGGCCTTTTGGTTTGTATAGTTTCCATCAATTGCAGCACTCGCATGTTCCATGAGCCTTTGTGGAAACATTTGTTTTTCGATGTATCATAGATTTTTATCAATTGCAGCACTCGAGTGTTCCATGAGGCTTTGATGAAATCGTTCTTATTTTTGATGTACTATAGCAGTCCATAGATTTTCATCAATTGCAGCACTCACTTGTTCCGTGAGGCTTTGATGAAATCGTGGATAAAAACTATCTTCTGCAGCCCCCTAGTATTTTCGGGTATGCTTACTGCATTGATAGTATAAGGATTCTTCATGTCAATTTCACCGTGTATGCGAGTTTTCTTGAACTCCAGCGCTCCCGATGGGTGTACACGCAGTAGTCGAAGATCTTCCAGGAGCCCCTGAGTAATTCCAGCACTCCCGATAGGAGTAGACGCAATACTCGGGTTTAAGGTTTTAAGGTTATCTTCGTCCGAGGAGGTGTCCGACTTGGGTCTTCTGCTTGTGTGCGGTCAGCGCTCCAGGAAATGCATCGGGTCAGTACTATATAAGATGATATCCATTGAAGATCACAAACGATGAATGCACTGACCCGGAAGTGCATCGGGTCAATATTTATATAGTCATAGAAGATAAATTCATTGACAACCATAGATGACGAAGCCAGTGACTCAGAAGTGCATCGGGTTTATATTATATGAGATGAAACCAATAATAACTATATGAATGAATCTATTGACCCAAAATTGTATCGGGTAGTATTGTATAACCATATAAGATAATTTTACTGATAGCCATAGAAAATGATTCCTCTGACCCGGAAGTGTATCGGGTGATGAGCGCAGATTGCACACCGTTGGGGAACCCCAAGAGGAAGGTATGATGAGCACAATAGCAAGTTTTTCTCAGTAAGAAACCAAGGTTTAATCAACCAGTAGGAGAAAGACGTGACTTCTGAAGGTGTTGCTAGCTGACTTGTGGCAGGCGCACTACCAGCGTCAGCAATAACGTGGAACCTGCGCCCAACACAACCAAAATACTTTGCCCTAACTTACGGTGAGGTTGTCAATCTCACCGGTTTTGTTGAACACAAAGGATTAAATGTATAGTGTGGAAAGAGATGTTTGTTTGCAGTGGAATTAAAAGAGAACAGTGCTTGCAGGAAGTAAACAGAACAGGATGATTGTATCAGTGTAAAAGAAAGGAACGGGGTCCACAGTTCACTAGAGGTGTCTCTCCATAAAGATAAATAACATGCTGGGTGAACAAATTACAGCTGGGCAATTGACATAATAAAGACCATACATGACAAGATGATTACTATGGGATTCGTTTGGGCATTACAACATAACACATAGACCGTAATCCAAATGCGTCTATGACTAATAATCCACCTTCAGGTTATCGTCTGAACCCCTTCCAGTATTAAGTTGCAACCAAGAATATATCACATTAAGCAATGTGTGTAAAGTAAACAATAGAATTATCCTTAGACAAAACATTGTTGTTTTCTCCCTAGTAGCAACAACATATCTACAATCTTAGAAGTTATTTTCACTCTTCTAGAAAACTAGAGGTATGAACCCACTATCGAGCATAAATACTTCCTCTTGAAGTCACAAGCATTTACTTGGCCAGAGTATCTACTAGCAACGGAGAGCATACAAGATCACAAATAACATATGACAAGTATATAATCGATCTTAACATAGTATTCAATATTCATCGGATCCAAACAAACACAAAATGTAGCATTACATAAATATGATCTTGATCATGATAGGCAACTCACAAGATCTAAACATGAGGCACAAATTGGATAAGACAACCATCTAGCTACTGCTATGGACTTGTAGTCCAGGGATGAACTACTCACGCATAACTTCGGAGGCGGGCATGGCGATGTAGAGGCCTTCGGTGATGATCTCCCTCTCCGGCAGGGTGCCGGTAAGAGCTTCAGAACCCTCCCGAGTTAGGGTCTGCGATGGCGGCCGCGACGAAACTTTTCGTGCATGGAGGCTCGGGTGTTTAGGTTTTTCCCTGAGATCGTGAATAAATAGGCGGAAGGGCGAGGTCGGTGGAGGCCAGGGGGGACCACACCACCCCTTGGCGTGGCCAGGGCTTGGGCCGTGCCAAGGCATGGTCTGGCCGTCCTGTGGCGCCCCTTTGTCTCTGTTATGGATTCCGTCTTCGTTACGGTAAAATATTAACTTCGGCTTTTATTTTCTCCAATTCCGAGAATATTTCATGTACAACTATTCTGCAATACAAAACAACAGAAAACAGGGAACTGACACTATGGCATCTTGTCAATAGGTTAGCGCCGGAAAATTCATAAAAGTGCAACAAAGTGTAATCAAAACATATATAAATTGGTGTAAAACAAGCATGGAGCATGAAAAATTATAGATACGTTTGCAACGTATCAGCATCCCCCAGATTAACTCATGCTCGTCCCCGAGTAGGTAAGTTATAACAAAAACAATTTTTGAGGTGACATGAAGACAACTCAAAATGACAACTATGCTCTCTTAATTGGTGCATAAAGCAAGAAGATAAAGACTCAACATAAAAGTATAAGAAAGGTCCTTCGTAGAAGGAAGCAAGATTAACAAGTTTTATGAACCTTTCAAAAGTATGGTACTCATTAGTTTTGAGCTCTCATTACCCCTATCATAAGCATCTTTAATGGTTGAAGTTAATGTGAGGGTAAATATGAGTTATATGCTTGACAAATCACAAGTTGAAAATCTCGTGCCCCTTGAATACGAGTACCTAAATCTCATGCTACTCAACTTAGCTCCCAAGTAAGTTCTTGCCATTGTAAGTATACATGTATATTTGTGTTCCAAAACTAATCATTTGGCAATGTACACCACTAATTAATTGTGACACCTCTTAGTGGATCTTTCCAAATATTAAAAATATTGTTTCAAAATTATAGTTATAATAGACATCCTTTGGTACAAAATCCCTAATTTGGGATTGGTACAAAATCAAAAAAAAATTATATTCAATGTTTTGTATTTGTTTTTCTAATATTAGATGATGTAAGAGCTAATCTTATAAATCCAAATTGTTGATAGAGTAATCGGCAATTTTTTTTAGAATTTTACAAGGGAAAACAATATTTATGTTCCAAGTTGATTAGCCGTTGGTGTGGGCTATAATTTTCTTCCATGTAACTTCCTCTACATCCTGATGGATTTGTTAGCACTAAATGTTCCTGGCCCATGAGATATGTGGTACTCATTTTGGTATTCTATATGTATCTCACATGTACTCACAACACATCGATTAAATGCTATATTAGTTGCATATTTCAAAGCAAGAAGTAATGGTTAAGATATGATCCTCGCCTAGGACCATGTCAACTAAATCTGGGCGGACCAGACCTCTAAAATTAACGCACAGAAACAAACAAATAACATATAAGAACTTGTCAATTAGGCTCATTTTCATGCAAGAACTTGCAAAATTTGTTTCCACGGTACACGAACTTGCTTTTTAGGTGAATTTTCATACAAAACTCTGGCAGGCTAACACTTTATGTGCCATGCTGGATTGAGAATTTTGCAATGTAGCTTGTACAAAAAAAAGTATTAGCAAATATGTCCTTAGTTTAGCCAACACTAGAAATTAACAAAAAAGACTCTGTTCTCTTTCATTTTTTTTCCACTCTAGTGCCTAAATACGCAACTTAGGGATGCCACCCATGGCATCGCCCGCGTGAATTGGGCAGTTTCTGTTCGTTGCACTTTTTCCTTGTATGGAGGAGGGTGTCAAGGTGAGGACATATGCGAGAAAGGAAAAGCTAGACCTCAACCTAGGCGACGATGGCCGATGATCCACATCTCCACGGATTTCACTAAGAGCCTCCACAGTACGTAAGTGTTTTTCCCACTTACACCATCCGCTTTTGAGGTGATCTGCTCCATTCTTGCTACCTTGACATGCAAGTTAGGATTCATGTGTCATGATCTAGGGGGTTTTTGATGCGAAACTAGATGTAATCGGTAGAGGTAGTGCTTAGGAAGCCATTCCCCATGATTTGGTGTGATTTCGAGCATCCCATGTATCAGTGTGATTTCCATATCTTCAAAGGTGTGAATTTCAAGGATGATTGAGGTTCATAAATATAGTATTGAATTATGTGGTTCTGTTTTAGGTAAAAGGGTTGATATATAAATGCGGTAAAATGTTCTTGACAATTTAACACCAAATTGAGTACATGAAGTGTTAATTGAATTCGCGACTTTCAGCGTTCAATGACTTTATACATGTCCTTGAAAATTGCACTATTAACTGGATTTCTCTATGCTAGATATTTAGTGAATTCCATAATTGCAATGTTCATTGATTTTGTGCATGCCTTGCTTACTTAAATTGAGTACTATTGGAGCTGCCACACAAATTGAGGGTGCCAATAGATAGTGTTGGCCGCTCCCACTGTTCGCCGTCGACACTTCTAACGAAGCCGGCGCCTGCGCCGGTGCCAACATCCCAAACAACGGTCCTGTATGCCACAACTAACCCTCTTGATCGATGCCATCCGTCGTAGTCCTGCCATCGCCTCTCATCGCCCAAGTCGTCACCCACATCGTCGTCATAGTAGGGTTACCGATTTGGTCAGAAGAGAGAGGAATTGGGGATTTCCTCTTCTAATTTTTTTGCATTAAAATAAACATAGGGTTTTTTGTTAAATATTTTGCAATGGACCCATTTCTTTTTCCAGCTTGGCAATGCTAATTGTTATCCTCACAACGCTTTTGTTTGAAATTGCATCCAAAATGCAAGTTCGTATACCACGGGAACACGTTTTAGAAATTCTGTTATGAAAATGTACCTAATGGAAAAGTTCTTGTATGAGTGGTGCACTTACCTCCTTTTGATTCTTGCATATATTTATTCGCTAGCTATAAGAATCACTCGGAAAATCTTTAGTCGCCCCCTAGTGATCCTTTAAGCGAAAAATCCAGGGAATCAGACCATCGGAAAAATAAGTGTTGCATGTAACAAATTTTTCTATGTGTATGGAACATTGGCTGCAACATTTCCCCCTTCGAGAATAAAACTCGTATTTTTTAATGCGCTAATGTATAAAAAGCAACACCATATGTAACAATCACAATTGGGCGCAATAAAAATGTTGGAAAAGCGTGTCGTCGTTCACAACAAAAAATGCATCCAAAAAATATGTCCAACATACACAACATTAAAGCCATTCCTTTGCATGCACATAACTTACCGTAGCACATTACCCGTGCTTACACAAAAAATATTCGCAAATATAGCATTTCAAAACGCTTTCGGCAACATCAAAAAATCCCCAAAACTAACATGCACCATCACCGAGCTCATCCATCCCAAACCTGGGATGAAGTGGACTCGTTGGAGGCCATTTGGAGTCAGATCATGTGTCCACCAAAAAAAAATCGCACTCCCTGGCCATTGTCTCCTTCTCCTTCCAAATGCATGGCGAGTGGTGCGGTCTCTTAGCAAGAATCTATTTCATGGTGAGTGTAGTAGGATGAAACCGGAGAGGAGGAACTAGCAGCGACCGAAGATGATCAAAATACCAAGGAAAGGGAAGATAACCACCAACCATGCATGCAGAGGAGCGGCAACTGGAGGAGGGCATAGAGGTGCGTTGGTCGGCGTAGGTACGGAGGATCAGGATCGACACTTGGATTGCATAGAGGAGCACATGAATCCTTAGGGCGTAGAGCAACATAGTGAGTAGATTCTAGGGCAGGAAGAGGGGAATAACACACCACGAGGGGGAAAAAAAGCAGGTCGAGACGCGACCGCGTGGAGGAGAAAGACGGATTCATTCAGCTCTGTGTGAAGATGAACCGGTTGAAGGATAATAGAGTTTTACGTATTTCTTTTACTAGTGTATAAACTTAGTGGTAGAAAAGTAAACAACTAACTTTAAGTGTGCAGATAGTCTGCCATCAAATGACATGCCTTGAGTAATGGGAATGATATGATCGGTGTTAGAGTATTCAACAACATATCTCTACCTTACATGTTTCGCATAGTAAAAACATAAACAACTTTCAGAAACTTCTACAGAACAAAATTAGCAATTAAGTATTCATCATATGGAAATATCCGGAAGACATTTAGTCGAATATGCACAAATTTAAGCTCTTAACAGAAGCACAAAAAATGATGTAGCATCAGTTTATTAACTCCATATTTTTATAAAGCAACATTTTTGTATTTATTCTATATATTTTTGCTATCTGAAACGCTGATAGAAAATTGTGTTGAAAATTTTCTGTTCCAAAATTGATCATGTTGGCAATCTCCACCGCTGATTAATTATGATAGCAGCCAATGGATATTTTCATATATTAGAAAAAGAAATTATTATAATTTGTTATAACACAGGTTTGTCGATACAAATTATCTAATGTGGGTTAGTAAAAAATCACACTCTTAAAGTCAACATTTCACATTTATGTTTCAAATATTCTACGAGGTTACAAATCCAAATTGCTCCCAATGGAGCAATCGGCGAAGGGGCAGGGGCGGGGGAGAATTCCTCAATGGATTTTTTTCAACGCGATGGTAACCAACATTTTAGCCATGTGTGTTATCTAACTATGTACTTATGTACTTGTGAATTACAATGCAACTCCTTATTCATGTTGCTAGAGTTGTTAGCACTAAAGGATCTTGGCTTGGGAGATGCGTAATTTGAGTATTTATTATGTATCCCACCTGTATCGATAACACACCAATTAAATGATTTATTAGCCACATATTTCAAAGCAAGAAGTAATGGTTAAGATATAATACTCGCTTATGTCCACCAAATATAATGGGGTGGACTTATAAAATCGACACAATGAAACAAACTATGATGTTGAGACATCCCAACTATTCAAACACCGCAAGGGTGCCTGACTAACGTAAGTGCTAAGTATCAGGTGGCCGGCTGATTGACCACCGTACAATCCTATAAGTGAACAAATCTAGGCGCTGATCATCGCTGCAAAAATCTTCCACATGCAACCATTTTTATTTGTATGAAACATTTGTTACAACATTGTTTCTAGTCAGTAAAGATCGTGAAAACAGATTGCAAAAATTTCAAATGCACCCCTTAGCAAAAACAAGAAACTAATTATCATTGGTCATAACAAATATGTTAGAAAACATGTGTCTTCATTTGAAAAAAAAAAGACCATGCTCAAGGAATAATGTGGTATTTCTGTACCAGTCTTGAATCTTGGATATTTGGTCTTCCTTTTCACAAATTTCCATATGAATTTTCAACATAGTTGTAGTCCTCATCAGAAGAGTTATAATTCCAACAATGTTCTTATCCTTCTTATTTTCCTTCCATGTTGTCATGGAGTTCAATTGGCACTGGAACTTTGCAGCCCTTTCCCATCCAAATCTTAGAGTCTCTCATCCTTTTCTTAAATTTTATGGTATGCCTCTTCAGCTGATCAATAACCTATGAATCCTCTTCACTGTCCTCACTCTATGGAGTGTATTCCATATCACTCCCAAAATCTTAACCTTAATAAGCCTTTTCATTTGTACAATCTGTCAGTAATAGATACTGAACTGCACCCGCATTACTTGGATCAGTTGCCATTTGAGTTTGGTGATTGGAGCTTGAGAAAACCTGAGTTGGATCGTCCACTTCAGAAACTGGTGCTTGATTAATTATGCAGTCTTCTTTATCAACATCCACAACTACATGTATGGTTACATTCTTATTCTTCTTAAGTGGGCTGCTAACTACCTCTATGACCACACATTGTCAATCTGTAAATAACACATTAGTGTCCGATTCTGTGGGTTCAACAACTGTTAAGACAACAACAACTGTTAAGACAACATCAGGTTCTTCAACATTACTCGACTCCGAGTCTTAATCCTCAAAATCACCCGAGCGCTGTTGTTCTCAATTACTTCCTCACCACGATACTCCACATAAACATTAGCAACTCCACTAGGGCTAACATAATCAACCATCTTTTGACAAATGTCCCAAACAGAAAAACAAGTCCATTCACAAGTTCTTTCCCGGGCAGAAGAAAATAAAATTTCATTCATTCCTTCGGTTCAACATGGTGTTTCAGGGAGCATGTCCCTCTCTGTCTCTAATAGTGCTTCATCCCCTCCAACTAGTCCAAATTTGGACTAATTCTGACTAACATGCCACCGTAATGAAACATAATGTCGTTGCCTATTCGACGGTACCCCGGAGGAGGCATCCTCACGAGGGGGAAAAGAAGTAGGGGCCATAGGACGGAGTGCACACGGGACGGTAGTACGCGAGTTACCTAGCTTCAGATCACCTGCTCGATGACAGGTCCTACTGCTGCTTGTCTGGAATTATCTGGGCGCTTGCGCGTTGTTACAATGGTTGTGGTTGTGCCTCTAGGGCTCCCGAGATCCGGCTTATATAGACGCACGGATCTAGGGTTCACATGGAGAGTCCTAGCCAGATTACAGATTGCCTAAACTACGGTACAATGTCTTGCCGTGCACGTCAAGGATCCGCCTTCCTTATACGTCGTACTGGATCCGGGTTCCTCATGGGCCTCCACGGATCCGGGTTCCTCCAAAGGTCGGTACAGATCCGGCTTACTGATCCTGGGCCGGACTTCATCCTCATGATCAACAGCAACTGGGCCGCCCGATGGGCCACATGCCACCATCACCGTCTATGGGCCACCCGGGCTTGCCGGATCTAGGCACTGTCGATGGTACACCCGTGAAGTATACCCACAACAGTAGCCCCCAGAGTTCTCCGAGTTTCACCTCCAGTTTCCGCCTTGCTAGTTCCTTATGATCTCCGGCAATGTTGGTAACGCAGAGAAACTTGAAGAACTCCAACTTCTCATTTTCTTCTTTCCCAACTTTTAGTCGGAAAATACCCCCATCCTGCCGGACTTCACCCATCGACAGCTCACAGCATGTCTCCGGGTTACTCCCCTGCAGCAGATAAGAATTTGTTTTATCTTCACGTTGCTACCCGGAACCTTAAAAGATTCAAACGGTTCCGCCAATTCTGGCGCCATTCTCGCATGATATGAGCGGTAACTTATCCTTAGCCATTTTTACCGTTTAGGGTTTGCGACACGTGTCAAGCATCCAACGGCGCGACGCTTGCATTCCGACCATAGGATGCCGAGCACGAATCTCCTCCCACGGCCTATAAATATCCACCGTCGACCCTAATCTCCTCATTCACTCCCTCATTCACCTCTCAACGCAGCGCCACCTCCGAGCTTTCTCTCCGCCGTACCGGAGTCTGCCGGAATCTCACCGGAGTTTCGCTGGAGCGCCTACTTCGCCGCACAGTGTTCTTCGTGTTCTTAACTTCAGCGAGCCACCGCGTCAAAACCTCGTCGCCGGCGACTCCGACCACCGCGGACACCATTCCGGTAAGCTCTCATGCTTCGTCTTTGCGCCGTAGCTGGTAGGGACGAGTTGTAGGGTTTCAGTTCTTGGATCCGACTAAGATAGTTTTCCGCCATATGATTTTTCTTCAGATGTCTTCCGCAACTCCTCCTCCAACCTCCGAGCCAATCATGGCAACGCCCATCTCCTCCGCCCCTCCACCCTTTGCCCCGGTCCAGCTGGATCCCACCAAGGATTCCGGCAAAGACACCGAAGGAACCTCTGCTATCCCGGAGAAAGCTTCCGAGGAGGAACAGGCAGAACAGAAGGCGGAAGAGGTCGCCACCAAGAAATCCAAGGCTCGTAAGCGAGATTCAGAGTCCAAAGGGAAATGGTGGCCCTGCACCATCACCGATACAGAGCTCAACAACCTCGAGGCGGAGGGATTCCTGAAGCCCAAGTCCTGGCGGACAAATCCGGGTTCTCTGGCTCCAACTCCCGAAGCCGGAGAGATGGTGGTAACAAAGGCTCTCGTAGAGCGCGGCTTCTCCTTCCCTCCAAGTGATTTCTTCTCGGAAATCCTGAAGGTATATGGGCTCCAGCCCCACAACATATCCCCAAATAGTGTTTTGGCGATCACCAATCACGCCACCCTTTGCGAGGGCCATCTCCGGATCCCTCCAGAGCTTCCTCTGTTTCAGTACTTTTTCTCCGTCAAAAAGGAGAAAATTCCTAAAGCTTCCGAGTTGGCCACCTGCGGGTCAATAACTTTTATGCTCCGTCCTGTCCGCGTCTACCCTCCAACCGACCGCCACGAATCCGCGCGATACTGGTCAGGAGGTTTCTTCTACTTGAAGGACGTTTCCGACCCGGCGAGCGAGAGGGTGCTACCGCCCTTTAAAAATAGCCCCGCCAGCGAGAATCCAGCCTGGACACAATGTCCTCATCTTTCCGAGTCACCTCAGCTGACTCGCGCAGTTAGGCGGATCTGCAAGCTGACGGAAGAAGGTCTAACAGGGAAGGACCTTACCATGTCTTGGTTCACCAGGCGGATCCAACCACTTCAACATCGGGACCGCCTGATGTTCCAATACACGGGGCGCGATGATCCTATGCGCGCCTGCAAGGACAACCTCTCCGCCGACGCCATCGACAAACGGATCCGACTCCTGATCAAGATTCCGCGTGATCTTCACATTCACGTGTGCAACAAGGACATCCACACCGACGGCTCCGGGACCGCGGTATGTTACCTCGACCAACATACTGATTCCTTTTACATTTCGAATATTGTCTAAGTGTTGGCTTGGTTACAAAGCTCGAAGCCCTCGAGGAGGGCGAACTCGGAACTCTTCTCCGGGTCCCTCAAGCGGGAAATACTGACCCGGAAGCCGCGTCAGAGGCGAAAGCTCCTAAAGTTCTGCGTCCTTCTAAGAGGAAGAAAGCTGCTTCCTCCAGCCCTGCAGCCAAACGTGCCCGCGAGGCACCTAGCATCGCGGCCACCCGTAAGGCGGAGGCGGAAAAGAAACACCTCAAGCTTATCGACACCAGCAACCGCGCCCAACCCAACATTCAACAGTTTTTCATACCATCCGGGTGAGCATCTAGTTTCCGTGATAAAGTCTTATTGCCGCAAAGTACCAACATATTCTAACTGTTAAGCCTTTTACGTTTTGCAGCACTAGCTCCGGAAGCCAAGCCCCCAGGATTGCCAAGAAGAAGGTGAAACCTTCCCCGGCCTCTATGCCCGTCACACCGGAAGTGGAGGTTCCGCCCAAGGCCTCCTCCACCGCCAAGCCGGATCCCAAGGACGTCATCAACCTTGATGACCTTCCAGAAGACCCAACTGCCGAATCCGGCAAAGGCGATTCCGGCAAGGACGCGTCCTCAACTGCACCTCCGCCTGAGCAACCCAATGTTACCTCAACTGAAGCTCCGGCTGACCAAGTTGAGAAGAAGCTGGCCTTGAGCGGCGCCACAGGCACGCCCCAGACTCATCCGCATCTCTTTCCGGTTCTGCAAAAGGCCCCCCTCGCACAACTACTGGCGTGTAGTCAACACGTCCGTTGGGAACCCCAAGAGGAAGGTGTGATGCGCACAGCAGTAAGTTTTCCCTCAGTAAGAAACCAAGGTTATCGAACCAGTAGGAGCCAAGAAGCACGTGAAGGTTGTTGGTGGAGGAATGTAGTGCGGCGCAACACCAGTGAAACCGGCGCCAACGTGGAACCCGCACAACACAATCAAAGTACTTTGCCCCAACGTAACTGAGTGAGGTTGTCAATCTCACCGGCTTGCTGAAAACAAAGGATTAAACGTATCGAGTGGAAGATGGTGTTTGTTTGCAAAGAACAGTAAAAGCAGTAGAATGTATTCAGATGTAAAAGAATGGACCGGGGTCCACAGTTCACTAGTGGTGTCTCTCCAATAAGATAACTAACATGCTGGGTCAACAAATTATAGGTGAGCAATTGACAAATAAAGATTCAATACATATAAACGATGATTACTATATGATTTAATCAGGGCATTACGACAAAGTACATAGACCGCTATCCAGCATGCATCTATGCCTAAATAATCCACCTTCAGAGTTATCATCCGAACCCCTTCCGGTATTAAGTTGCGAACAACGTATAATTGCATTAAGTATGGTGCGTAATGTAATCAACACAAATATCCTTAGACAAAGCATCAATGTTTTATCCCTAGTAGCAACAAGACATCCACAACCTTAGAACTTTCTCGTCACTCGTCCCGCATTTAATGGAGGCATGAACCCACTATCGAGCATAATTACTCCCTCTTGGAGTTACAAGTATCAACTTGGCCGAGCCTCTACTAACAACGGAGAGCATGCAAGAACATAAACAACACATATATGATAGATTGATAATCAACTTAACATAGTATTCTCTATTCATCGGATCTCACCAAACACAACATGTAGCATTACAAATAGATGATCTTGATCATGTTAGGCAGCTCACAAGATCTATTACAATGAAAGCACAAGCGGAGAAGACAACCATCTAGCTACTGCTATGGACCCATAGTCCAAGGATGAACTACTCACGCATCAATCCGGAGGCGGGCATGATGATGTAGAGCCCCTCCGGTGATGATTCCCCTCTCCGGCAGGGTGCCGGAGGCGATCTCCCGAATCCCCCGAGATGGGATTGGCGGCGGCGGCCTCTCGGTAATGTTTTCCGTATCGTGGCTCTCGGTACGGGGGTTTCGCGACGGAGGCTTTAAGTAGGCGGAAGGGTAGGTCAGAGGGCGTCACGAGGGGCCCACACTACGGGCCGCGCGGCCGGGGCCCGGGCCGCGCCGCCTGGTGTGTGGCCACCTCGTGGCCCCACTTCGTCTCCTCTTCGGTCTTCTGGAAGCTTCGTGCAAAAATAGGACCCTGGGCGTTGATTTCGTCCAATTCCGAGAATATTTCCTTACTAGGATTTCTGAAACCAAAAACAGCAGAAAAACCAGCAACTGGCACTTCGGCATCTTGTTAATAGGTTAGTGCCGGAAAATGTAAAATAACGCTGTAAAGTATGTGTAAAACACTCAAGTATTGTAATAAAAGTAGCATGGAACATAAGAAATTATAGATACGTTTGAGACGTATCAAGCATCCCCAAGCTTAGTTCCTACTCGTCCTCGAGTAGGTAAACGATAACACAAATAATTTCTGAAGTGACATGCTACCAACATAGTCTTGATCAACATTATTGTAAAGCATATGAGATGAATGGAGTGATCTGAACAAAAGATTGCTAACAAAGATAATGACTAAACAAATGAATCATATAGCAAAACTTTTCATGAATAGTACTTTCAAGACAAGTATCAATAAGACTTGCATAAGAGATAACTCATAAGCAATAAATTCAAAGTAGAATGAATTGAAGCAACACAAAGGATGATTAAGTTTCAGCGATTGCTTTCAACTTGTAACATGTATATCTCATGGATATTTGTCAACATAGAGTAATATAACAGGTGCAATAAGTAAACATGTAAGAATCAATGCACACAGTTAACACAAGTGTTTGCTTCTAAGATAGAAAGGAATGGGTAAACTGACTCAACAATAAAGTAAAAGATTGGCCCTTCGCAGAGGGAAGCATTGATTACTATTTTTGTGCTAGAGCTTTTTGTTTTGAAAACATAGAAACAATTTTGTCAACGGTAGTAATAATTCATATGTGCTATGCATAATACTTCCTACAAGTTGCATGTCTCATGCATAGAGTACCAATAGTGCTCGCACCTTGTCCTACTATCTCGGAAAACACGGATTCTCATCGCATAACATATGCTTCAACCAAGTGTCACAAAGGGGTACCTCTATGCCGCATGTACAAAGGTCTAAGGAGAAAGCACGCATTGGATTTCTCGCTTTTGATTATTCTCAACTTAGACATCCATACCGGGACAACATAGACAACAGATAATGGACTCCTCTTTTACATGCTTAAGCATTCAACAATGGTTAATATTCTCATAAGAGATTGAGGTTGTATGTCCAAACTGAAACTTCCACCATGATACATGGCTTTAGTTAGCGGCCCAATGTTCTTCTCTAACATATGCATACTCAAACCATTTGATCATGAAATCCACTACTTCAGACAAGACGAACATGCATAGCATCTCACATGATATCCAACAAAGGTAAAGTTGATGGCGTCCCCAGAAAACATGGTTATCGCTCAACAAGCAACATATAAGAATTAAGACACATAACTACATATTCATCACCACAATAGTTTTTAAGCTATTTGTCCCATGAGCTATATATTGTAAAGGTAGAGGAATGAAATTTAAAGGTAGCACTCAAGTAATTTACTTTGAAATGGGAGGAAATACCACATAGTAGGTAGATATGGTGGACACAAATGGCATGGTGTTTGGCTCAAGGTGTTTGGATGCACGAGAAGCATTTCCTCTCAGTACAAGGTTTGGGCTAGCAAGGTTGTTTGAAGCAAACACAAGTATGAACAGGTACAGCAAAACTCACACAAGAACATATTGCAAGTATTATAAGGCTCTACACTGTCTTCCTTGTTGTTCAAACACTTTACCCGAAAATATCTAGACTTAGAGAGATCAATCATGCAAACCAAATTAAACAAGCTCTACAGTAGTTCTTCATTAATAGATTAAACTACATGATGCAAGAGCTTAAACATGATCTATGAGAGCTCAAACAATTGCCAAATTGTCAAACCATATGCATCATTTTCCAATTCCAACCATATAGCAATTTAACGAAGCAATAAGCTTTCGCCATGAACATTAAAGCACAATTAAGAACACAAGTGTTCCATATGAAAAAGCGGAGCGTAATATCTCCAATATAAGAATGGCGAGATCCAACTTTATTCAAACAAAAACAAACCGACGCTCCAAGTAAAGAACATAAGGATGTGACGGAATAAAAATATAGTTTCACTAGAAGTGACCCGATAATGTTGTCGATGAAGAAGGGGATGCCTTGGGCATCCCCAAGCTTAGATGCTTGAGTCTTCTTAAAATATGCAGGGATGAACCACCGGGGCATCCCCAAGCTTAGACCTTTCACTCTTCTTGATCATAGTATATCATCCTCTTCTCTTGACCCTTGAAAACTTCCTTCACGCAAACTTCAAGCAAACTCATGAGAGGGTTAGTGCATAACCACAAATTCATATATTCAGAGGTGACACAATCATTCTTAACACTTCTGGACATTGCACAAAGCTTCTGAAAGTTAATGGAACAAATAAACTCATTCAACATAGCAAAAGCGGCAATGCGAAATAAAAGACAGAATCTGTCAAAAACAGAACAGTCCGTAAAGATGCATCTGGACTGGGCACTTAACTTGCTCAAATGGAAAAACTCAAAACTAATGAAAGTTGCGTACATATCAGAGGATCACGCTCGTAATTTTGCAGATTTTTTCGAATTTTTACAGATACTTATGCCAGAATTCGTGACAGACAGCAATGCTGTTTCTCGCGCAGCGATCCCAAATATAACATCAACTTTAGCATAGAAACTTTACTTGGCACAAAAACATGATAAGGAGAGGTTGCTACAGTAGTAAACAACTTCCAAGACTCAAAAAAACAAAAATTTCTGTAGTAAAATAAACACGTGGGTTATCTCCCAAGAAGTGCTTTTCTTTAACGCCTTTCAGCTAGGCGCAGAAAGTGCAAATCAAGTAACATCAAGAGAAGAAGCATCAACATCATAGCTTGTTCTAATAATAGAATCAAAAGGCAACTTCATTCTCTTTCTAGGGAAGTGTTCCATACCTTTCTTGAGAGGAAATTGATATTTAATATTACCTTCCCTCATATCAATAACGAGCACCAACGGTTCGAAGAAAAGGTCTTCCCAACACAATAGGACAAGATGCATTGCATTCGATATCCAAGACAACAAAATCAACGGGGACAAGGTTATTGTTAACCGTAATGCGCACATTATCAATCCTCCCCAAAGGTTTCTTTTTAACATTATCGGCAAGATTAACATCCAAATAACAATTCTTCAATGGTGGCAAGTCAAGCATATCATAAATCTTCTTAGGCATAACAGAAATACTTGCACCAAGATCACATAAAGCATTACATTCAAAGTCATTGAATTTCATTTTAATGATGGGCTCCCAACCATCTTCTAACTTCCTAGAAATAGAAGCTTCAAGTCTTAATTTCTCTTCCCTAGCTTTAATGAGAGCATTTGTAATGTGTTTTGTAAAGGCTAAATTTATAGCACTAGCATTGGGACTTCTAGCAAGTTTTTGTAAGAACTTTATAACTTCAGTAATATGACAATCATCAAAGTCTAAACCATTATGTTCTATAGCAATGGAATCATTGTCACCAATATTTTGAAAAATTTCAGCAGTTTTATCACAAACAGCAGTTTCAGGCAGTTTTGTACGCTTTGCACTAGGAGTAGAAACATTGCCAACACCAATTATTTTACCATTAATAGTAGGAGGTGCAGCAACATGTGAAGAATCAACATTACTAGTGATGGTAATAGTCCATACTTTAGCTACATTATTTTCTTTAGCATTTTTTTCTTTTTCTTCTCTATCCCACCTAGCATGCAATTCAGCCAACATCCTAATATTATCATTAATTCGAACTTGGATGGCATTTGCTGTAGCAGAAAATTTTGTATCATTATCCTCAGGTTTAGCAGCCATTTTATTAATTAAAGAAGATTGTGATTCAGACATATATGAGATTCGCTTTTCAGCGCTTGTAAGTTTAGTTTGCAAACCAGAAATTTTCACATTCAAATTTTCAAGTTGATTTCCTATATTTTTCAACAAAGCAGATTGTTCATTCATAGTTTTAGTAAACAATTGATTTTGCTCATATTGAGATTGCATAAAGCTCTTAGTAGTTCTTTCAATTTCCAATATCTTTTCCTCATTAGGCAAAACAGATCTACCATAAGAATTACCATAACCACTACTATTATTAAAAGGATATGGCCTATAGTTGTTGTTGAAATTATTGTTCTTAATGAAATTCACATCAACATTTTCTTCTTGAGCAACCAATGAAGCTAAAGGAACATTATTAGGATCAATATGAGATCTACAATTTGCAAGCATAGACATAATAGCATCAATCTTATCACCCAAAGAAGAGGTTTCTTCAATAGAATTTACCTTCTTACCTTGAGGAGTTCTTTCAGTGTGCCATTCAGAGTAATTGATCATCATATCATCAAGTAATTTAGTTGCGGCGCCCAGAGTGATGGACATAAAAGTACCTCCAGCAGCTGAATCCAATAGGTTCCTTGAGGAAAAATTCAATCCTGCATAAAAGGTTTGGATGATCATCCAAGTAGTCAGTCCATGGGTTGGGCAATTCTTTACCAAAGATTTCATTCTCTCCCATGCTTGAGCAACATGTTCATTATCAAATTGTTTAAAATTCATTATGCTACTTCTCAAAGATATAATCTTAGCAGGAGGATAATATTTACTAATAAAATCATCTTTGCATTTAGTCCATGAATCAATACTATTCTTAGGCAAAGAAAGCAACCAATCTTTAGCTCTTCCTCTTAATGAGAAAGGAAAAAATTTCAGTTTTATAATATCACCATGTATATCCTTATACTTTTGCATTTCACAAAGTTCAACAAAATTATTAAGATGGGCAGTAGCATCCTCAGTACTAACACCAGAAAATTGCTCTCTCATAACAAGGTTCAGTAAAGCAGGTTTAATTTCATAGAGTTCTGCTGTAGTAGCAGGTGGAGCAATAGGAGTACATATAAAATCATTATTATTTGTGCTAGTGAAATCACACAACTTAGTATTTTCAGGAGTACCCATTATAACAGTAATAAAGTAAACTAAGCAAATAAAGTAAAGACAAGTAACTATTTTTTTTGTGTTTTTGATATGGAGAACAAGACAATAAATAAAGTAAAACTAGCAACTAATTTTTTTTGTGTTTTGTTTAAGTGCAGCAAACAAAGTAGTAAATAAAATAAAGCAAGACAAAAACAAAGTAAAGAGATTGGAAGTGGAGACTCCCCTTGCAGCGTGTCTTGATCTCCTCGGCAACAGCGCCAGAAAAAGTCTTGCTGACGTGTAGTCAACACGTCCGTTGGGAACCCCAAGAGGAAGGTGTGATGCGCACAACAGTAAGTTTTCCCTCAGTAAGAAACCAAGGTTATCGAACCAGTAGGAGCCAAGAAGCACGTGAAGGTTGTTGGTGGAGGAATGTAGTGCGGCGCAACACCAGTGAAACCAGCGCCAACGTGGAACCTGCACAACACAATCAAAGTACTTTGCCCCAACGTAACAGTGAGGTTGTCAGGGCATTACGACAAAGTACATAGACCGCTATCCAGCATGCATCTATGCCTAAATAATCCACCTTCAGGTTATCATCCGAACCCCTTCCAGTATTAAGTTGCGAACAACAGATAATTGCATTAAGTATGGTGCGTAATGTAATCAACACAAATATCCTTAGACAAAGCATCAATGTTTTATCCCTAGTAGCAACAAGCACATCCACAACCTTAGAACTTTCTCGTCACTCGTCCCAGATTTAATGGAGGCATGAACCCACTATCGAGCATAATTACTCCCTCTTGGAGTTACAAGTATCAACTTGGCCAGAGCCTCTACTAGCAACGGAGAGCATGCAAGAACATAAACAACACATATATGATAGATTGATAATCAACTTAACATAGTATTCTATATTCATCGGATCTCACCAAACACAACATGTAGCATTACAAATAGATGATCTTGATCATGTTAGGCAGCTCACAAGATCTATAACAATGAAAGCACAAGCGGAGAAGACAACCATCTAGCTACCGCTATGGACCCATAGTCCAAGGATGAACTACTCACGCATCAATCCGGAGGCGGGCATGATGATGTAGAGCCCCTCCAGTGATGATTCCCCTCTCCGGCAGGGTGCCGGAGGCGATCTCCTGAATCCCCCGAGATGGGATTTGCGGCGGCGGCCTCTCAGTAATGTTTTCCGTATCGTGGCTCTCGGTACGGGGGTTTCGCGACGGAGGCTTTAAGTAGGCGGAAGGGTAGGTCAAAGGGCGTCACGAGGGGCCCACACTACAGGGCTGCGCGGCCAGGGCCTGGGCCGCGCCGCCCTGGTGTGTGGCCACCTCGTGGCCCCACTTCGTCTCCTCTTCGGTCTTCTGGAAGCTTCGTGCAAAAATAGGACCCTGGGCGTTAATTCGTCCAATTCCGAGAATATTTCCTTACTAGGATTTCTGAAACCAAAAACAGCAGAAAAACAGCAACTGGCACTTCGGCATCTTGTTAATAGGTTAGTGCCGGAAAATGTAAAATAACGCTGTAAAGTATGTGTAAAACACTCAAGTATTGTAATAAAAGTAGCATGGAACATAAGAAATTATAGATACGTTTGAGACGTATCAACAACGCCACGCGGAGATCTCCGCCATGATGGAGAAAGTGTGGGGGCCTGCGAACACGGAGGAGCAGGAGCTGGCCGATCTCGAAAGTGGCCTCAAAGTTTTCTTTGCCAAGCACAAGAGCGTGCGCCAGGTAACACTAGCCCCCAGGCATTGGTTAATGCATTTTTCCGAGTAACATGTATGAGCCAATGTCTTGAACTGTAGATTGTAGCGGAAAATCAAAATTTTCACATGCTAAAAGAAATTAAGTTCCGTCCAGCCCCCAGAAGTTTGAATTTCCGTCTAATCCTTGAACCGCTCTCACAGAACACGCGGAAGCTGCATGAAGACTTGGGCACCCACTTTTTGGAGCAGAAAAAAGAGATCGAGCTATTGCAAACCAGGGACGCGGATAGTCAGAAAGCCATTGCGCTGCTGGAGACCCGCCTCAAAAAATTTGAAGGTACTAACTCCGACTGAGCCCCCAAGGTCGTCAATGCAACTTATTTTCTGAACTAATTGTGTTGTTGTACTTTAGAGTTCCGGAAGAAATTGCCAAGCGTCCTTCCATCGACGACCTCTCCGCCAAGATCAAGGTTCTCGAGGCGGAAAATGAGTCCCTCAAAAACTTCATGAAGGAATCCTCTGCTGAAGAGAACAAGAAGAGAAAAGAACTCCTAGAGAAACACTCCCAGGAGGTGTCGGATCTTGCCGAGAAGCTCAAGAAGAGCCACCAGAGGGTCCAAACCTTGGCGTCCAAGAACAAAAGTTACGAGGCGGAGGCGGAAGCTATTGACAAGATGATCTTCCGTAAGAATCTCATTTTTTCTTCGTTTTGACTCCGGCTTCATCACACCTTTGCTTCTGTTCGCGGAAATGACCGTATCTTTCGCAGCGAGCCTTGGCCTCGAATGGACGAAGGACGCGGTTCTCAACAGGACCGAAGCGTATGAAGAAGCACAGAGCTCCATTGATAACCTCTTTGAGGCGTGCCGTGGGGTTGCAAAATCGCTATCCTTGAAGAGAGCCGGAACCGCGGTGATGGACACCATGACGAAACTGATCAAGCAGGTGCCGGAGCTCATCAAGGACTGGCAGTAATCTTCGGCCCGCGGAGTTGCATCTCTTGTGTTGGCAACGTGCAAAGCGCACGTTCCGACCATGAACTTTGCTGATGTCGCACGTGGAGTCCCTGATACGTCCAAAACGTATCTACTTTCCCGAACACTTTTGCTATTGTTTTGCCTCTAATTTGTGTATTTTGGATACAACTAACACGGACAAACGCTGTTTTCAGCAGAATTGCTCTGGTGCCTCGTTTTTGTGCAGAAATCCAACTTTCAGGAAAAACCTCGGAATTTATACAGAAGGCCCTATTTTCCCAGAATATTGGCGGAGCCAGAAGGGCAAGCCAGGTGGGGGCACGAGGGCCCCACACACCAGGCCGGCGCGGCCCGGGAGGGGCCGCGCGGCCCTAGTGTGTGGCGGCCTCGGCTGGCCCCCGACGCCCTCCTTCGGACTACTTATCGCCCTCGACCTAAAAACGCACAGAGAGAAGTCGAAGTGGCCAGAAACCCTCCAGAGAGCCGCCACATCGCGAAACTCCGTCTCGGGAGCCAGAAGTCTCCGTTCTGGCACTCCGCCGGGACGGGGAATTGGAGGAGATCTTCACCGCCATCACCACCAACGCCTTTCCATCGACCAGCCATATTTCCCCCATCCATGTGTGAGTAATTCCCCCGCTGTAGGCTGAAGGGGATGGTAGGGATTGGATGAGATTGGTCATGTAATAGTCATAAGATTGTTAGGGCATAGTGCCTAGTATCCGTAGATGTCACTTTTATGATATTGTTGCAACTTGTTATGCTTAATGCTTGTCACTAGGGCCCGAGTGCCATGATCTCAGATCTGAACATGTTATTGATTCATGAAGATATTCGTTGTTTATGATCTTACCGCAAGTTGTATACACACGTTGCTCGTTCGGAACCAATGGCCCCGAAGTGATAGAAATCGGGACAACCGGAGGGAATGGTAGTGATGTGAGGATCACATGTGTTCACGGAGTGTTAATGCTTTGCTCCGGTACTCTATTAAAAGGAGTACCTTAATTTCCGATGAGTTTCCCTAGAGGCCCGGCTGCCACCGGCTGGTAGGACAAAAGATGTTGTGCAAGTTTCTCATTGCGAGCACGTACGACTAAATATGGAACACATGCCTATTGATTGATTAGTACTTGGATACCGTTTTATTATTATCTGCAAATGCCCCTGCTTTGATTGTTATATGAGTTTCTCTCATCCATGCAACGCCCGTTAATCCGTCCCTGTGCCTACAGTATCTTAATACTGCTGTTTACTATAATCACTACTGTTGTCTTTATTTCACCGCTGCTGTTATTTCACTATTCCTACTGCTATAAAATTGTTACTACTGATAAACTCTTGCGAGCAAGTCTGTTTCCAGGTGCAGCTGAATTGACAACTCCGCTGTTAAGGCTTACAAGTATTCTTTGTCTCCCCTTGTGTCGAATCAATAAATTGGGTAATACTTCCCTCGAAGACTGTTGCGATCCCCTATACTTGTGGCTCATCAAGACTATTTTCTGGCGCCGTTGCCGGGGAGCATAGCTTTATTTGGAAGTTCACTTGGATTGATATTGTTCGCTGCAAAGTCTCCATCATGGGTAAACCTCGCGATACTAAGATCGCCATATTACCATCCACTACAAGAAAAGGTACAACTCTTAGTACCTCTCGCTGCTCTTGATTCACCATCTGTGATAAGTAAACTTGTTTCACCACCACAAGCTTCAAATGCTGGTACTTCTGCTGAATCTGAAAATTCCTCTTATAATTGTGATGATGCTTCTGCTGTGCTTGATAATGATGGTTCGTTAGGATCTTTTCTAGATGCTACAATTGCTAGGTCTAGGCAAATTGAAAATACTGAAACTCCTAAAGAAAATGCTACTACACCTGTTAATTCACCTGAGTCTGTTGAATATTCTAGTGATGATCTTGATGAAGATTATGTGGAACTTGATGATGATTTTATTGAAAAATGCAATGCTACTACTGATGCAAGAAAAATTAAAAAGTTGCTTGCAGAACATGCTGTTAGATATAAACTGTCTCCTGATCCTAAATTTGCCACGTCTCCTATAAACATTAAGGATAAAGATTATGATTTTTCTCTTGATCTATCTCATATAGCTAGTGTTGAGAAAACACCCTTTTGTGGTACTGAAAAGAAAGTGCTGTTGAACACATGATTGAGTTATCTACTCTGAGTAGCTTGTTTTCTGATGATGTCAAGATGCGTACTTATTTTGTCGCTAAATTTTTTCCTTTCTCATTAAAGGATGATGCTAAAACTTGGTATAATAATTTGCCTCCTGGTTCTATTAGAAGTCCAATTGACTTGCGTGATGTTTTCTTTCGAAAATACTTTCCTGCTAGCGCTCAACATATTGCTTTGCAGAGAATTTATAATTTTGACCAGGAAGATGGAGAGAAATTGCCTGAGGCTTGGGCGAGATTCTGCTCTCTTATTAGAGCTCAGCCTGATCATGATTTGAAAAAGCATGATTTACTTGATATATTTTATAGTGGACTAACCATTGAGTCTAGGGCATACCTGGATAGTTGTGCTGGTTGTGTTTTCAGGAAAAGAACTCCACACGACGCTGAAGAATTATTGGCTAAAATAGGCCGGAATCATGATGATTGGTCTACACCTGAACCAACCCCGACACCGATATTGAAGAAGAGGGGTATGATTAAATTAAATGATGAAGATATGAGGGAAGCCAAGAAGTCTCTTAAAGAGAAGGGTATTAAATCCGAAGATGTGAAGAATTTACCTCCTATAGAAGATTTATGTAAGATAACTCCCCCTTCATCCATGATTGAGGTACACTCTCTTCAACGCTTTACTAGGGAAGATATTCCGTATTCAAAACCTCCTGCTCAATGCTTAGATGAGTTTGATAATTATATTGTTAAGCAAGAAAACTTTAATATGAGAGTAGAGAATCATTTAATGGAAAATTCTCGAGCTATTAGTGAATTGCATGATATTGTGGAGAGAACCTCCAATGATGTTAAGATACTTGTTAAACATTTTCATATGGTTCAAACTCAAATTGATCAACTCACTAAAGTGCAAAATGACTTGTTGGGAAATAATTCTAAAGAAAAACATGCTTATGAAGTAACAACTAGAGGTGGTGTTTCTACCCAGGATCCTCTATATCCCGAAGGGCATCCCAAAAGAGTTGAACAAGATTCTCAACTAACTAAAACTAGTGCTCCATCTAAGAAAAAGAAAAAGAAACATAAGAATGTTGTAGAATCCTCTCGAACCCGTTAATGATCCTAATAGTATTTCTATTTCGATGCTTGAAACTGAAAGTGGTAATGAACATGATAAAGAAAATGATAAGGATGATACTCCCGATAAAGAAGAGGTTGAAGAAGAACCTAAAAAGCATGCTAAAAATAAAAAGTACACTAAAGAAGATTTTATTGCTGAGAAACATGGTAATGAAAGAGAACCTTGGGTTCAAAAGCAAATGCCTTTTCCTGCTAAGAAACTAAAATCAAAGGAGGAGGAACATTATAATAAATTTTGTGATTGGATGAAACCTTTATTTTTGCAAATCCCTTTGACCGATGCTATTAAATTGCCTCCTTATTCAAAGTATATGAAAGATATTGTCTCTAACAAAAGGAAAATTCCCAATGAGGAGATTTCCACTATGCTTGCTAATTACTCCTTCAGTGGTAAGGTTCCAAAGAAGCTTGGAGACCCAGGTATACCGACTGTTTTCAGCAGAATTGCTCTGGTGCCTCGTTTTTGTGCAGAAATCCAACTTTCAGGAAAAACCTCGGAATTTATACAGAAGGCCCTATTTTCCCAGAATATTGGCGGAGCCAGAAGGGCAAGCCAGGTGGGGGCACGAGGGCCCCACACACTAGGCCGGCGCGGCCCGGGAGGGGCCCGCGCGGCCCTAGTGTGTGGCGGCCTCGGCTGGCCCCCGACGCCCTCCTTCGGACTACTTATCGCCCTCGACCTAAAAACGCACAGAGAGAAGTCGAAGTGGCCAGAAACCCTCCAGAGAGCCGCCACATCGCGAAACTCCGTCTCGGGAGCCAGAAGTCTCCGTTCTGGCACTCCGCCGGGACGGGGAATTGGAGGAGATATTCACCGCCATCACCACCAACGCCTCTCCATCGACCAGCCATGTTTCCCCCATCCATGTGTGAGTAATTCCCCCGCTGTAGGCTGAAGGGGATGGTAGGGATTGGATGAGATTGGTCATGTAATAGTCATAAGATTGTTAGGGCATAGTGCCTAGTATCCGTAGATGTCACTTTTATGATATTGTTGCAACTTGTTATGCTTAATGCTTGTCACTAGGGCCCGAGTGCCATGATCTCAGATCTGAACATGTTATTGATTCATGAAGATATTCGTTGTTTATGATCTTACCCGCAAGTTGTATACACACGTTGTCTGTCCGGAACCAATGGCCCCGAAGTGACAGAAATCGGGACAACCGGAGGGGATGGTAGTGATGTGAGGATCACATGTGTTCACGGAGTGTTAATGCTTTGCTCCGTACTCTATTAAAAGGAGTACCTTAATTTCCAGTAGTTTCCCTAGAGGCCCGGCTGCCACCGGCTGGTAGGACAAAAGATGTTGTGCAAGTTTCTCATTGCGAGCACGTACGACTAAATATGGAACACATGCCTATTGATTGATTAGTACTTGGATACCGTTTTATTATTATCCGCAAATGCCCTCGCTTTGATTGTTATATGAGTTTCTCTCATCCATGCAACGCCCGTTAATCCGTCCCTGTGCCTATAGTATCTTAATACTGCTGTTTACTATAATCACTACTGCTGTCTTTATTTCACCGCTGATGTTATTTCACTATTCCTACTGCTATAAAACTGTTACTACTGATAAACTCTTGCGAGCAAGTCTGTTTCCAGGTGCAGCTGAATTGACAACTCCGCTGTTAAGGCTTACAAGTATTCTTTGTCTCCCCTTGTGTCGAATCAATAAATTGGGTAATACTTCCCTCGAAGACTGTTGCGATCCCCTATACTTGTGGGTCATCAGTACCCAAGAGCGCCAACCCGAGGAAACTTCTCGCGCAAACCCAAGGGTTCGATCGTGTCTTTGTCGGGCGAGTTAACCACTCGTTCTGGTACAACAAGCACGACCTCCCCGAGGGATTTTCTAACGCGGAAGATGAACCTGAGGAGGACTATCCCGAAGAGGAAGGCTCCGGATCAAGCTCTGATCATGAAGAAGACAATTCTGGCGATGACTCTGGCGATGGCTCCGCCTACGTTGCTTCTGACGAGGATCAAGCCTCCGAGTGAAACCTGTGTATCAAATAAAACTGATGCATTATTTTGGCCCCGGAGTGGGTTTGTAATATATATAACTGAAGTATTTTGTGAGTAGCTAGGGACGAAACAGTTATGCATGTGGGCGGAAAAAACTCATCCTGCGATCCGTTTAATATATTTGCATGTTTCGCCTGTTTGATTGAAAAAAGCAAGTGCTGGTTTATGAATGTTCCGGCTTGTTCACTTGACCTTCCACGAGCCGGAAAACCTTTAGCCGGAAACGCTCTCCTGCAGCGACGAAGCCCAATGGCGTCCGTCCATAACCGCGGAAACAAGCCCCCCAGCCCAGGTGCCGGAAGTCGCTACCAGGAATCCATGAATTCGCAACGGAAAATTTTCCACCAGAAAACTTAAGCTTACGTCCTAAAGGACGATTTTGAAAATCACAACTTTCATACACGCCTAGGCAGAAAGATCTAGCTCTGCGGTTTTAGTCGGAAAACGTACACGATCCAAAAATGAAAAATTAAAGGAGGTAAAAGACTCTGAGAGTGAACCAAAAGCTTTATTTCATTGATCATGTATTATATATATTACAAAGTATGTAATGCGTAAAGCGCTAAGTGTGGAAAGGACGTAGTTGTGCTATGTTCCAAGGGCGATCTATTTCATCATATATGTCACCCGGATCCTCTCGTTTTCGTTTCCGATGCCAGTTGGCAGGTCTACCTTTTAACTCCCGGAAATCAACAAGGTAATAAGATCCGTTGTGTAGTACTTTGCTGATGACAAAAGGTCCTTCCCATGGAGTTTGCAACTTGTGATCTTTCACCTGGCGAAGGCGGAGGACTAAATCTCCGACCATGAACGAGCGATTCCGAACTCGACGGCTGTGATAGCGTCGGAGCTTCTGCTGATAAATGGTGGAGCATTGGTCAGCTAAATTCTGAGCTTCTTCGATCAGGTCCACAGATAGCTGCCGAGCCTCGTCAGCAATCTCTTCATTGTAGGCAGAAATTCGCGGCGAATCATGGATGATGTCAGTGGGGAGCGCAGCTTCGGATCCGTATACCAGGAAGAACGGAGTAAATCCGGTTGACCTGTTAGGGGTAGTTCGCAAACTCCACAAAACAGAGTCTAGTTCATCAGCCCAAGCTCCGACTGCGCATCGCAGCGGTTCTTCAAGGCGAGGTTTGATTCCGGCTAGTATAAGACCATTGGCTCGTTCGACCTGACCGTTGGATTGTGGATGGGCCACAGATGCAAGATCAAGCCGGATCCCAACTTCATCGCAGTAATCCTTGAGTTCTCCTTTCGCAAAGTTTGTGCCATTATCTGTGATTATGTTGTGTGGGATGCCGAATCTCGTCATGAGGCTGCAAACAAATTTTAGTGCCGTAGCACCGTCGGCTTTTCTCACTGGCTTTGCCTCGATCCATTTACTGAACTTGTCAATAGCGACCAAGAGGTATTCATGACCACCAGGAGATGATTTCTTTAACTTACCAACCATATCGAGCCCCCAGACCGCGAACGACCGGGTGATAGGTATGGTCCTCAGCTCTTGGGCTGGAGCGTTTGGTTGAGTAGCGTAGTACCGACAACCTCAGCAAGTTTTCACCAGCTTCTCGGCGTCTTCTTTAGTCTGTTAGCCGATAGAAATCTAAACCGAAAAGCTTTTGCAACGAGGGAACTGGGGGCGGCATGATGCCCGCAATCCCCTGCGTGGATCTCTCGGAGGATTTCAATGCCATCTTGATTAGAGACGCATTTGAGGAACACCCCGTTTGCACTTCGTTTGTAGAGCTGTCCATCAACAATTGTGTAGGATCTTGCTCGCCTGATGATCTGTCGTGTGTGGACCTCGTCCTCCGGCAACTTTCGATCGATGAGGTAATCCAGGAACGGATGAGTCCAGGCCGGAATGACTGCCATCACTTCCTTAGCCGGAGAAACTACCAGATCGGGATTTTCCGGGTTTGCGCCCTTCACTGAGGGTACTCGTAGATGCTCAAGGAAAATTCCAGGCGGAATTGGCTTCCTGCCGGATCCGAGCTTAGACAACATATCTGCTGCTGTGTTATCGTCTCTCCTGACGTACTTGACTTCGTATCCGAGGAAGCACTTGGCGATCTCGTCCATTTCGTCTCTGTAAGCCGCCATGACGGAGTTTCTGGCGTTCCAGGTTCCGGCTACTTGTTGTGCCACCAGGTCGGAATCTCCGCATCATATGATGTGCTTGATCCCAATTTCCTTAGCGATGCGCAGACCATGTAGTATAGCCTCGTATTCCGCCATGTTGTTGGTAGCTTCGAAGTGAATCTGCAGAACGTACTGCAGTTCTTCTCCGGTAGGTGACTTTAGGGTAACTCCAGCACCCGAGCCTTGATGTTGCTTGGATCCGTCAAAGTGCATGACCCAAGCTTCAGGTTCCGGCACAGGTATGCCCTCCGGCGCTTCAGTCCAATCCGCGATAAAATCCGCTAGAACTTGAGACTTGATTGCAGTTCTGGCTTCGTAGTTGATGTCAAAGGCAGATAACTCGATGCCCCATTTTGCTACACGCCCTGTTGCGTCGGAGTTGTTGATGATGGTTCCCATGGGAGTGATACGTCTCCAACGTATCCATAATTTCTGACGTTCCATGCTTGTTTTATGACAATACTTACATGTTTTGCTTGCACTTTATGATGATTTCATGCGTTTTCCGGAACTAACCTATTAACAAGATGCCACAGTGACAGTTCCTGTTTTCTGCTGTTTTTGGTTCCAGAAAGGCTGTTCGGGCAATATTCTCAGAATTGGACGAAATCAACGCCAAAGATCTTATTTTTCCCGGGAGGCTCCAGAACACCGAAGGAGAGTCCGAGGAGAGCCAGGGGGCCACCACACATGTGGGCCGCGCGGGCTACACCCTGGCCGCGCCGGCCTGGTGTGGGGCCACCCTGTCGCCCCTCCTGCGCCGCCTCTTCACCTATTTAAGCCCTTTCGACCTAAAAACGCAGTACCAATTGACGAAACTTCAAAAAGACTCCAGGGGCGCCGCCACCATCGCGAAACTCCAATTCGGGGGACAGAATCTCTGTTCCGGCACGCCGCCGGGACGGGGAAGTGCCCCCGGAAGCCATCTCCATCAACGCCACCGCCTCCATCATGCTCCGTGAGTAGTTCCCCCATGGACTACGGGTTCTAGCTGTAGCTAGTTGGTATTCTCTCCCCCATGTACTTCAATACAATGATCTCATGAGCTGCCTTACATGATTGAGATCCATATGATGTAATCGGTGTTGTGTTTGTTGGGATCCGATGGATTGTTACATTATGATTAGTCTATCTATAAAGTTTGTGAAGTTATTGTTGCTGCAATCTTGTTGTGTTTAATGCTTGTCACTAGGGCCCGAGTGGCATGATCTTAGATTTAAGCTCTATACTTATTGCTTAGATTGTATTTACAAGTTGTTTGCACATGTCTATGTCCGGAACCCGAGGCCCCAAAGTGACAAAAATTGGGACAACCGGAGGGGAAGGCGTAGGTATGAGGATCACATGTTTTCACCAAGTGTTAATGCTTTGCTCCGGTGCTCTATTAAAAGGAGTACCTTAATTACCAGTAGTTTCCCTTGAGGCCCGGCTGCAACCGGCTGGTAGGACAAAAGATGTTGTACAAGTTTCTCATTGCGAGCACGTATGACTATATATGGAAAACATGCCTACATGATTAATAGACTTGATGTTCTGTCTTAATGCTATTTCAATCCTATCAATTGCCCAACTGTAATTTGTTCACCCAACACTTGTTATTGGAGAGTTACCACTAGTGTAGATAGCTGGGAACCCCGGTCCATCTCTCATCATCATATACTCATTCTTTATATCATTGGAAGTAGTATCAACTATTTTCTGGTGCCATTGCTCTCATATTACCGCTTACTGCTGCCGTGTTACTCGTTACTACTCGCTCTCATATTACCGTTGCTTTCACATCACCCCTGTTACTAGTGCTTTTCCAGTGCAGCTGAATTGACAACTCGGTTGTTAAGGCTTATAAGTATTCTTTACCTCCCCTTGTGTCGAATCAATAAATTTGGGTTTTACTTCCCTCGAAGACTATTGCGATCCCCTATACTTGTGGGTCATCAAGACTATTTTCTGGCGCCGTTGCCGGGGAGGCATAGCTCTACTCATAAGTTCACCTGGGGAGTACACTCTACCTCTCTCTCTGTTTTTGTTTTATTTTATTTTGTCTTGCTAGTTTACTTTTGTCTAGTATTATTTTGCTTAGTTTACTTTTGTCTCTTTTATTTTTGTCTTGTTTTATTTTCCCTATATACCCGAAAATCCATAAAAATTTGAAAAACCAAAAAATTAAAAACTGTTGCTATGGGAGAACCTACAACCTATTTGGAGCTTATAGTATTATATAATAATTATAGAGAATCAAGAAAGGGAAAAGTTATGAGTGCTGTGATAGAAAAATTAAATACAATTGCTAAGATCTTGCTTAAACGCCATGATATAAACTGTTGCTCTCAACAGGATACTAAACATCTGAAATTTCAATGTTGCTTTAGTAAAGAAGTTTTAATTAAGAACTATAATTGGAATAGCTATATTCATTATGGGTTCGAAGAGGTAGAACAATTTGTCATATTTATGGGAGCCTCTGAGATAGAATCATTCATGTCTAAAAATTATGAAACTTGTGTTGTTTGTAAGGACCTTAAAGATTATGTCTCTTCTATCCTTAATTTTTGCATAGAAAGCTACAGTGATAATCCTTGAGAGACTCATTAATGCACAAGAATGCACTCACAATTTGCAGGAACCATTGGAAGAAGAAATTGATGAACCTGAAAGCTCATTGGATGAAAAAGAGGAGGAAATTGATGAACCTGAAAGCTCATTGGATGAAAAAGAAGAGGAGAGTGATGAACAAAAGGAGGAAGAATGGATTAGCTACCCATGCCAACCTTCTAATGAGAGTAACTCTTTATCTCTTACACTATTTGATTGTCCTCCATGCTTACCGAAAGAGGATGAATGTTATGTTCCTGTGGATTCTCTTGAAATATTCCCTATGAGTAAAACTGGTGAGAATAATTATGCTACTGTTATCTATGATAATCCATGCTATTTCGAAAAATGTTATGATAATGCTTTGTTTGTGCCTGATACCGAAATGCATGGTACTAAAGAGTTTTGCTTGGCAAATGTTTATGATAAATCTCTAGATGATGGTCCTATGTTACTTGATAATATTAATTGTACTACTAATGAAAATGGGATTGGAGAGTTCTTGACTTTATCTATGAGTCCCATATATTTTGAGATTGATCAATCATCTTGTTATATTATTGATAAAAGTGGGTTTGAAAGTTTTAATCCTATTATTTCTGAGCTTGATAAAAATTATGTGTTTGTGAATCATGAAAAGCATGCTTTATGTGATAGTTATGTTGTTGAGTTTATCCATGAAGCTACTGAAAATTATTATGAGAGAGGAAAATATGGTTGTAGAAATTTTCATGGTAATAAAACACCTCTCTATATGCTGAAAATTTTGAAGTTACTCTTGTTTTATCTTCTTATGCTTGTCACTTTGTTCTTCATGAATTTATTTGTGTACAAGATTCCTATGCATAGGAAGTGGGTTAGACTTAAATGTGTTTTGAACTTGCTTTTTGATTCTCTCTTTTGCTTCAACTCTCACCCTTATGTGAGCATCATTAAAATTGCTTGAGCCCATCTTAATGGCTATAAAGAAAGCACTTCTTGGGAGATAACCCATGTGTTTATTTTGCTACTGTTTTGTTGTGTCTTGGAAGTTGTTACTACTGTAGCAACCTCTCCTTATCTTTATTTTATTGCAATGTTGTGCCAAGTGAAGTCTCTAATAGAAGGTTGATACTAGATTTGGATTTCTGCACAGAAACAGATTTCTATCTGTCACGAATCTGGGCATATTTCTCTGTAGGAAACTCAGAAAAATCTTCCAATTTACGTGCGTGATCCTCAGATATGTACGCAACTTTCATTAGTTTTGAGTTTTCTGATTTGAGCAACGGAAGTACCATTTAAAAATTCGCGTTTACAGGCTGTTCTGTTTTGGCAGATTCTGTCTCTGTTTTTTGCATTGTCTCTTGTGGACTTTAAGTGAGGCTTTCTAGACGTGGAGAGCTGTAGCTAATGTTTTATTGAGTTCTTGCAATGTGTCACTACAGGGCCAAGGTGGATTAAAGTTTTTTGAGTACTAACCCCTCTAACGAAGTTTATGAGAAGTTTGGTGTGAAGGAAGTTTTCAAGGGTCAAGAGAGGAGGATGATATAAGATCAAGAAGAGTGAAAAGTCTAAGCTTGGGGATGCCCCCGTGGTTCATCCCTGCATATTTCAAGGAGACTCAAGCGTCTAAGCTTGGGGATGCCCAAGGCATCCCCTTCTTCATCAACTTATCAGGTTTCTTCTATTGAAACTATATTTTTATTCGGTCACATCTTATGTTCTTTACTTGGAGCGTCTGTGTGTTTTTATTTTTGTTTTTGTTTGAATAAGATCGGATCCTAGCAATCCTTGTTTGGGAGAGAGACACGCTCCGCTTTTTCATTTGAACACTTGTGTTCTTCGCTTTTAATGTTCATGATAAAAGTTGGAAGCTATTGCACTTATGGTTATTTGGTTGGAAACAGAAAATGCCTCATAATGTCTTGGATAATTTGACACTTGGCAATTGTTTTGAGCTCTCAAGTAGATCATGATTAATCTCTTGCATCATGTAGTTTAAACCTATTAGTGGAGAACTACTGTAGAGCTTGTTAAAATTGGTTTGCATGATTGGTCTCTCTTAAGGTCTAGATATTTTCTGGTAAAAGTGTTTGAGCAACAAGGAAGACAGTGTAGAGTATTATAATTCTTGCAATATGTTCTTATGTAAGTTTTGTTGTACCGGTTCATACTTGTGTTTGCTTCAAATAGCCTTGCTAGCCTATGCCTTGTATCGAGAGGGAATACTTCTCATGCATCCAAAATCTTTGAGCCAACCACTATGCCATTTGTGTCCACCATACCTACCTACTACATGGTATTTCTCCGCCATTCCAAAGTAAATTGCTTGAGTGCTACCTTTAAACAATTCAAAAATTATTACCTATGATTTGTGTCAATGTTTTATAGCTCATGAGGAAGTATGTGGTGTTTATCTTTCAATCTTGTTGGGCAACTTTCACCAATGGACTAGTGGTTTCATCCGCTTATCCAATAATTTTGCAAAAAGGGCTGGCAATGGGATTCCCAGTCCCAAACTAATTAACCTAAATAGACACTCCTCCATGGTATGAGATTGATGGAAGGCACCCGAGGATTCGGTTAGCCATGGCTTGTGTAAGCAAAGGTGGGGAGGAGTGTCATCATAATAAAACTAAAATAAAAAGGCACTCCTTCATGGTATGAGATTGTTGGCAGGCACCCGAGGATTCGGTTAGCCATGGTTTGTGAAAGAAAGGTTGGAAGGAGTGCCACCCAAAAATAAAAATAATTCATGGGAGCCGCTCTTTGAAGGTTTGTCTCGGCAAGGGGGTTAGAGTGCCCACTACCATTCGTTGACAACAACAAGCACCTCTCAAAATTTTACTTTTTATGCTCTCTTTATGTTTTCAAAACCAAAGCTCTAGCACAAATATAGCAATCAATGCTTCCCTCTGCGAAGGTCCTTTCTTTTACTTTATGTTGAGTCAGTTTACCTACTCCCTTCCATCTTAGAAGCAAATACTTGTGTCAACTGTGCATTGATTCTTACATACTTGCTTATTTGCATTCATCATATTACTTTGTGTTGACAATTATCCATGAGATATGCATGTTGAAAGTTGAAAGCAACTGCTGAAACTTAAATCTTCCTCTGTGTTGCTTCAATGCTTTTACTTTGAATCTATTGCTTTGTGAGTTAACTCTTGTGCAAGACTTTTGATGCTTGTCTTGAAAGTACTCTTCATGAAAAGTTTTGCTATATGTTATCTATTTGTTAGCAACTATAGATCATTGCCTTGAATCACTTCATTCATTTCATATGCTTTGTAATAGTATGATCAAGGTTATGTATGTAGCATGTCACTTCAGAAATTATTCTTCTTTATCGTTTACCTACTCGAGGACGAGTAGGAAATAAGCTTGGGGATGCTGATACGTCTCCAACGTATCCATAATTTCTGACGTTCCATGCTTGTTTTATGACAATACTTACATGTTTTGCTTGCACTTTATGATGATTTCATGCGTTTTCCGGAACTAACCTATTAACAAGATGCCACAGTGCCAGTTCCGTTTTCGCTCGTTTTTGGTTCCGGAAAGGCTGTTCGGGCAATATTCTCGGAATTGGACGAAATCAACGCCAAAGATCTTATTTTTCCCGGGAGGCTCCGAACACCGAAGGAGAGTCGGAGGATAGCCAGGGGGCCACCACACATGTGGGCCGCGCGGGCTACACCCGGCCGCGCCGGCCCGGTGTGGGGCCACCCTGTCGCCCTCTCCGCGCCGCCTCTTCGCCTATTTAAGCCCTTTCGACCTAAAAACGCAAGTACCAATTGACGAAACTCCGGAAAGACTCCAGGGCGCCGCCGCCATCGCGAAACTCCAATTCGGGGGACAAAATCTGCGTTCCGCACGCCGCCGGGACGGGGAAGTGCCCCGGAAGCCATCTCCATCAACGCCACCGCCTCCATCATGCTCCGTGAGTAGTTCCCCCATGGACTACGGGTTCTAGCCGTAGCTAGTTGGTATTCTCTCCCCATGTACTTCAATACAATGATCTCATGAGCTGCCTTACATGATTGAGATTCATCTGATGTAATCGGTGTTGTGTTTGTTGGGATCCGATGGATTGTTACATTATGATTAGTCTATCTATAAAGTTTGTGAAGTTATTGTTGCTGCAATCTTGCTGTGTTTAATGCTTGTCACTAGGGCCCGAGTGGCATGATCTTAGATTTAAGCTCTATACTTATTGCTTAGATTGTATTTACAAGTTGTTTGCACATGTCTATGTCCGGAACCCGAGGCCCCAAAGTGACAGAAATTGGGACAACCGGAGGGGAAGGCGTAGGTATGAGGATCACATGTTTTCACCAAGTGTTAATGCTTTGCTCCGGTGCTCTATTAAAAGGAGTACCTTAATTACCAATAGTTTCCCTTGAGGCCCTGCCGCAACCGGTCTGGTAGGACAAAAGATGTTGTACAAGTTTCTCATTGCGAGCACGTATGACTATATATGGAAAACATGCCTACATGATTAATAGACTTGATGTTCTGTCTTAATGCTATTTCAATCCTATCAATTGCCCAACTGTAATTTGTTCACCCAACACTTGTTATTGGAGAGTTACCACTAGTGTAGATAGCTGGGAACCCCGGTCCATCTCTCATCATCATATACTCATTCTTTATGTCATTGGAAGTAGTATCAACTATTTTCTGGTGCCATTGCTCTCATATTACCGCTACCGTCGCCGTGTTACCGTTATTACTCGCTCTCATATTACTCGTTGCTTTCACATCACCCCCGTTACTAGTGCTTTTCCAGGTGCAGCTGAATTGACAACTCAGTTGTTAAGGCTTATAAGTATTTTTTACCTCCCCTTGTGTCGAATCAATAAATTTGGGTTTTACTTCCCTCGAAGACTGTTGCGATCCCCTATACTTGTGGGTCATCACGGAGCTTTGCTCACCACTGTTATGGGATGCTCCTGGAAGTAGTGTCTCAGCTTCCGGCTACCTAGGAATACTCCATAAGCTAGCTTCTGAAAGTGAGGATATCTTTGTTTAGATTCCGCCAGGACTTCGCTAATGTAATAGACGGGCCTTTGGACTCCATGCTCATGCCCTTCTTCATGTCGCAGCACCACGATTACGAGACTGATGACTTTGTTGGTGGCTGCCATATAGAGGAGCATAGGCTCTGACTCAGCTGGAGCTGCCAGTATGGGTGGTGAGGAGAGTATGTTCTTCAATCCCTGAAGTGCTTCGTCTGCTGCCTCATCCCAGACAAATTTATATGTTTTCTTCAGTAGCTTGTACAGAGGTAGGGCTTTCTCACCAAGACGGCTAACAAATCTACTGATTGCCGCTACGCAACCAGTTAATCGTTGCACATCTTTGAGACAAGTTGGCCTCTTGATGTTCAGGATAGCCTTGATTTTTTCCGGGTTAACTTCAATGTCCCTGTGGGAAACAATGAAGCCAAGGAGTTTTCCGGCTGGTACGCCAAAGACGCACTTCAGTGGATTTAACATCATCTTGTACCGTCGGAGGTTGTCAAAGGTTTCCTTCAGGTCGCTGATCAAGTCGGATCCCTTTCGGGTCATGACCGTGATATCGTCGATGTAAGCGTGCACGTTCCGGCCAATCTGGTCCCTCAGGCACCGCTGCATCATACGTTGGTATGTGGCACCTACGTTTTTCAAGCCAAAAGGCATGGTAACCTAGCAGTATGTGCCAAAAGGTGTGATGAAAGAGGTCGCCTTTTGGTCAGACTCCTTCATCCGGATCTGATGATACCCGGAATATGCGTCAAGAAAACACAGAAGTTCCGCCCCTGCCATCGAATCAATGACTTGGTCAATGCGCGGCAAGGGGAACGGATCCTTCGGACAATGCTTATTCAAGCCGAAGTAATCGATGCACATTCTTAGTATTTCAGAATTCTTTTTGGGTACAAGGACGGGGTTTGCGACCCAATCAGTATGGATAACTTCTACTACAAAACCTCGCCTCTAGTAACTTTGCTAATTCCATTCCTATGGCGCGGCGCTTCTTATCTCCAAAGCGTCGCATAGCTTGCTTCACCGGTTTTGCACCCGGATTTATGTTGAGGTAGTGCTCGGCGAGTTCCCTTGGTACTCCGGACATGTCAGAAGGTTGCCATGCGAAGATATCCATGTTAGCTCGGAGGAACTCGACGAGAGCGCTTTCCTATTTGGGGTCCATGTTGGCTCCGACTGAAACCTGCTTAGAGCTGTCGCCTTCAATGAGGTCATGCTTCTTGGTTTCTATCGCGGCCTTGAACGAGGTCTTCTGCTCGGAGATCTGCTTCTTGGTGGTCTGCATCTCAGTCGGATCCACCGCGGCTCTGTAGCCTTGCAGCTCCTCTCCAGATATGACGGATTCTGCAAAGGCGGCCTCGCCTTCCTCGCAGTCCCTAGCTTTCTTGTAGAATCCGGACACGGTGATCATGCCGTTAGGACCCGGAATCTTGAGCTTGTTGTAGATGTAGCATGCCCTGGCGTGGAACTTGTGGTAGGTGGGCCTGCCGAAGATTACATGGTAGGAGCTCTTGAAGGGCACCACTTCAAACGTGATCATCTCTTCGCGGTAATTGTTAACATCGCCGAAGGCCACAGGAAGTTTGATGCTGCCCAGGGAGTTTGCCTTCTTACCCGGAACCACACCATGAAATTCAGTGGTGCTGTGCTTGAGCTGTTCCTTGGTGAGGTTCATCTTCTCCAGGGTCTCCAGGTACATGATGTTCAGGCTAGCTCCGCCATCCATAAGGCATTTGGAGAAGTCATACCCATCTATGCGGGGACTTACAACCAGAGCGTAGCACTCTTTGGGGATGACGGCCGGGTGATCCGACCTGTCAAAAGTACAGGCTTTCTCCGACCACTTGACATACTGCGGCACAGCCGGAACTGTGGCGTTCAAGAGCCGGAGCGCTGATTTTTTCGCGCGGACGGTTGGGGTTCCGAGGAAGGTGTGGTAGGCTCCGAAACTCTTTTTGCCGAAGGGGTTGGACTTGTTAGCTGCGGTGCCCTCTTTGGGCTCCGGGTCGTTCTTCAGATCGTTGACCCACTTGCAGTTGCGATTGGTGTGAGTGGATTTGCCCGTAGCCGGATCTAGGTGAGCCAGGCACGGCATATCCCTGTATTCTTCATACGTTTGCGGGGCGCGGGACCCGGCAGCGGTGACCTCGTCAGCGCGCTGCTGGCCCCTGCCTGCTCCGCTTCCACGTCCGCGGCCTCTTCCTCCTCCTGAACCTCCGCGTTGGAACGTCATGGCGACCATGTCGGATCCTCCGCCTTTCTGGTCTTCAGGGGGTTCTTCCGCTTGTTGCTGTTGCTGACGCCATTGTCACGGTTTTTCTTTTGTTGGTGCAGGGGTATGGCTGTAGCTGCAAGATCTCCGCCTGCGTCGTCATCGGCGGCAGTGTGATCGCTGGCGATGTTTATCATCTCATCAAGGGTGAGCTT
The DNA here is from genome assembly GCF_022539505.1 of Lolium rigidum. Taxonomy (NCBI): domain Eukaryota; kingdom Viridiplantae; phylum Streptophyta; class Magnoliopsida; order Poales; family Poaceae; genus Lolium; species Lolium rigidum. Next base: position 83,358,468 of record NC_061508.1, read on the forward strand.
GTTCGCATTCACCAGGCAGGTAAGCTTGTGACGCAGCAGCCCTCCACGCTGCAAGCCACCAATGAAGGCGTGCATTGCTGTGCGGTTATCTACGTTCTCGCACTCGTTTCTGGTTGCCAACCATCGGGTGAGGAAGCTTCTGGATGTTTCACCCTTCTTCTGGATGCGAGCTTGAAGATCGCTAGTGGTGGCCGGTCTTTTGTAGGTGCCCCTGAAGTGGTTCTCGAAAGCCTTCTTCGGGTCAAACCGAGCAAAGATGGTGTTTTCCTCGAGGTCGCTGAGCCAAACACGAGCTGGACCAATAAGGTACAACTGGAGCATGCGGCAGGCTATATTCGGGGTTCCTCCGGCGAAGGTTACTACATTGTAGTAATCCTCAATCCAGGTATCCGGCCTCTCGCTGCCATCATAGTGCTTCAGGTTTCCAGGTAGCTTAAGGTTCAAGCTTCTTGGCTTTGGTTCCTCTCGGATCATCCGACCAAAGCACTTTGGACCAATGTAGTCGGATCTGTACTCGTTGAGGCGTTCCCGAGCGTCGCGGGGGCCACCGCCGGGCGACTTTGAGCGGGAACGGGATCTCTGGCCTCCGCCTCCGCCTCCGCCTCCACTGGGTGGTGGCGAGGGAGATCCGCGAGGGGGCCTGTAAGATGTTCTTCCGCCTTCGGACTCTCGGCGCTGCTCCCGCGGCTGGCTCCGGCTTCGGTGACTCCCTTCCTCTTGGTGGTGGTCGCCTCCGTCGTTCCGGCTCCTGCGAGGCTCAGGCGCGCGCTCTTCGTTCCGGCTCCTTCTGGGTTCAGGCTCGCGCCCTTGGCTTCTGCGAGGCTCTGGCTCGCGGTTTTGGTTCCGGCTCCTGCGTGGCTCCGACGTACGCTCCCTGCTCCTGTTCCTAGGCGGTGGCCTGTTGTCGCCGATGTTGATTCCACCTGGCCCATGGGGCCTGGTGTTTCCGGCAGGACTGCGACGTCGAGGGGGTAGCGGAGGACGCGAAGCTCGGGGTGGTGGTGATGGAACACGATACTTGTCTCTGCCAGTATACATCGGGTCCTTTCCCTTTGCCGGATTTTTCGGAGTTGAATCCGAGGGCACCGGGATTGGATTCGGATGTTCTCTGACTCTTCTCCTGCGCTCCGTGGATCCGGTGCGCGACTCGCCATCACGATGTTGACTTGCTAGGGCGTCCTTCTTCGCGGTGGATATGCAATGATCCGGATTGGATTCCAACCTGCGCGAAGTATCTGCCTTGCTCTGTTGCTGCATTGCTGAAGCAACGAGGTTCCGGACGTAGTTGATGTCAATCTCCTCGTCCTTCTTTTTCAGGAGCTCCGCAGCCTTCTTCATGTTGTCCTTTGGAGTTGTGAGCGGCTGTTGCTCTGTGGGAGTTGCAAAGGTAATCTTGCGGGGAAGGATGGCTTCTCGCCTAATACTAGCTTCTTCCTCCTGAACAAATTTCACCTTGGCCTCCCAGTGCTTCTCGAGTTGCCTAACCTTTTCAAGAGATTCATCGACCTCGCGATCCTTCTTCTGAAAGTGGACCACAAAGTTTGCAGCTTCTGTCCTCTCTTCGAGCATCGCAGCTGCGGTGCTGGCAAACTTCTTGGCAGTAGCCATCATCTCTTTCCTTGTGGCTTCTAGAGCCTCCAGATCTGCGGCATTGTCAGGTGTTATTGGTTTGTTGAGGACATCAGACTGCGCGACTAAATCCATGCGTTCTTGCTTGACCATCTCTTCTGGGGATAGGACCTCCTTACGCGGTCGTTCCCGTGTTAACGGAGACCTTGCGTTGGATGGCCCTGGATCGGAGTTGGAGTCTTCGTCTTCTGTTTCCGGCTGATCCAGCGGTGCCACGGTCGCGAGGACCTGCATGGGCTGGGCGGATTCTGCGTCAGCTTCTTCTCCGCCTCCGAGCTCTTCTAGCTTGCGGTTAAACTCTTCCGTGTTCATGGACGAGGCACCGTCAGCTTCTTCCCCGATCTGGAGCTCTTTCATCAAGAGGTTGTATTCTTCTGTGCCTATTGAGGAGGCATCGTCGGAATTTGGGCTTAGGTTGCCGAGGATTGATTCCTTAGGGTTTCCGGCTTCCTCTTGTCCCGGAGTGTCGCTGTCTCCGACAGCCTCTTGCTGATCCGGAGCGGCGTCGTTTCCGGGTGCCCCAACCTGCAAGGGATCGGCTTCGTCCTCGTGGAGGGCGTCTCCTGCGGTATGGGCCAAGAAGTGCACGAAGTGACACCTTTGCTTCTCTAACACCTGGGAGACCCAGGCGGATCTGCATTGGTCTTCCACCGTTTTCTCCTGCTCAGGGGCGGATTGGGTGGGCTTTGATTTTTTCAGATCTAAGGCGGAATCTTCCTTAGGAAGTTCCTGCGACTCAAATCGGATATTCGCGACGGCGTCCAGCTCAGCGGCGGACGTGTCAGCGTTACTTACCAGTGCGTTTCCGTCGGAATCGACGGTCTCGCCGATGAAGATGTGGATGCCGCCGATTGGGACGATGGAGAGCTTGACGGGGTTTGACCTAGCCGGAATCCGCACTCGTCCGGAGGGACGATCGGAAAGTTCCCGGCGTAAAGTACACGCCCCACAGCGATCGAGTCGTCGTAGCTTCCCATGGCGGAGCCCTCCCGGTTCCGGCCTCCAGACGCCTCAGGCCCCACGGTGGGCGCCAACTGTCGTTGCCTATTCGAAGGTACCCCGGAGGAGGGATCCTCACGAGAGGGAAAAGAAGTAGGGGCCATAGGGCGGAGTGCACACGGGACGGTAGTACGCGAGTTACCCAGCTTCGGATCACCTGCTCGATGACAGGGCCTACTGCTGCTTGTCTGGAATTATCTGGGCGCTTGCGCGTTGTTACAATGGTTGTGGTTGTGCCTCTAGGGCTCCCGAGATCCGGCTTATATAGACGCACAGATCTAGGGTTTACATGGAGAGTCCTAGCCGGATTACAGATTGCCTAAACTACGGTACAATGTCTTGCCGTGCACGTCAAGGATCCGCCTTCCTTATACGTCGTACTGGATCCGGGTTCCTCATGGGCCTCCACGGATCCGGGTTCCTCCAAAGGTCGGTACGGATCCGGCTTACTGATCCTGGGCCGGACTTCATCCTCATGATCAACAGCAACTGGGCCGCCCGATGGGCCACATGCCACCATCACCGTCTATGAGCCACCCGGGCTTGCCGGATCTAGGCACTGTCGATGGTACACCCGTGAAGTATACCCACAACACATAACATTCAGAATGTCACTTGGATCCATGATTTAAATGAAACAAGAAAAAAATGCGCACACATATAAGCAAACCATTGAAGTCAAAACAAAATTATCTGCAAAATCTTGGTGAAAATCCAATTTTTACAGTCGCCGAATTCACGCCCAAATTATCCTCCGTAAACCCTAACCCTACGAGCGCAACTACATAGAAATTATATGGCGAGCGGAGGAGGAGGAGGGAGTCTCTTCGTTTTGTCAACATCCCTCTATCTCAGTTTACTAGGTAAGCACGTGTACCTAGGTCGTCAATTTGATCTATATAATATAATTTATATAACGTAAAAATTAGACCATAGAAAGTATAAAACCTAAAGTTTTTAATGGTATATTTTTTATAATATATATATCTTATGTTAAGTTTGTTAAATTGATAACCTAGAGATCCGATGAAGGACTAGTAAACTGAGACAGAGGGAGTGGTATAATAAAGAGAACGAGTAAAATCAATTAAATGTAGTACATCTGCCGTTGGCCAGAAGGAAACGGCAGACGCTTTACCAAACCCAACGCACCCCGTAGCGCGAGCCAGGACAGGCGCAGCAGCACCAGCGGCACTGCGGCGCGGCCAACAACCAAGCCGGCCAACCGAAGAAAGAAGCCCTCTCCCTCTCCCACGCACACGTCCACGACTCTGCCTCTTCCTCCCTCCCCGTCGCCCGCCCACTCCATTCTTCCTTCTTCCATTGACCCCTCGCTCGCGGCCGGTCTCTTCCTCCACAAACCTTCCACTCTTCCTCCCCTTTTCTCTCCCGCCGCGTCTTCGATTCCTTCCCAGCGCCAGCGGGCGCGCAAAAGCAAACCGCGTGTGTCCGTGCGCGCGGGCGTGCGTCGGTTCTGTTCCTTCCTTTTCTTGCCCGCCGCTGCCTGTCCGTCCTGGTTGGCGCGCATTGCCTTGCCACCCTCGCCAGATTCCTCCCTCGCCGCGCGCGTGAATAAGTTTTGGAATTTTTCTTTCTCCCAGACGTTTCTTTTCTTGGCAAGAACCAAGCGCCGCCGCCGCCGCCGCATGGATCAGGGTCCCCCGTGCAGGAGCCGCCTCCAGCTGGGATTCCGGGAGGCTTCGGAACTTCGCCGCGCCGGCCAGAGGCCCGACGGCGTCGTGGCGCGGCGGCCCGGCGGGATCTCGGGCCTCTGTTGAGGTGTTCCTGTCAGGTGACTACTGTGCCGGTTTCTTTTCTGGCTGCGTGCGCCTTGCCTGCTTTCTTTTTTAGGTAGGTGGAGGTGTAGCCTTGTTGGGTGGGAGCACCGCCTGAATTTATTGCTCCCAAGCCGTTTCTCGGATCGCCGCTTGAAATCTCACCTCTTCTTGCTCACCACCAGTGATCCTGCACCTGATTCACTCTCCCCCCAAAGGGCTGAAAATTTTCAGATTCAGCTCAATAAGCCTGCCTGCCAGAAAGTTCACTGCCTCTCCTGGCGCCAAGAAAACCTGAGCTTCTTTCTGCCTTGATCAGCTCCCAGCGGTAACCTGATTCTTCCCCACCAAATAAATGGCACGGGGAAGGAGGACGCTGGAGAAGCTGAAGCTGAGTGCATTGTACAGCTTTGCGCTCTGCGCCAAGGGCTCCACCGAGGACCAGTCCAAGATCGGGACGGCGGGCTTCTCCCGGGTCGTTTACGTCAACGATCCCGACAGGCATGAAGCAGAGGGCTTCAGGTACCCGCGCAACGAGGTCTCGACGACAAAGTACTCGCTGGTCACCTTCCTGCCCAAGTCCCTCTTTGAGCAGTTCCGGAGGGTCGCCAATTTCTACTTCCTTGTCTCGGGCGCCCTTACGCTGACCAAGCTCGCGCCCTACTCGGCGGTCAGCGCGCTTCTGCCGTTGTTCTTCGTGATTACGGCGACCATGGTGAAGGAAGGGGTCGAGGATTGGAGGAGGAAACAACAAGTATGTTCCTCTTATCTCTGCTTCTAATCCTTGCTAGTTTGAATAATATTTACTGAAGTTTTTTTTGATTTGTATGAGTAACATGTTGTGATTCACAAGAACTTAGTTTGTGTGGTTTCAACTTTCTTCACAAAGGGGTTTTCCTTTCTTGATGGTGAGGTCTTTTTTATTCCGCTGCATGTCTGCTCTTGTATCTTGAGACAAAGGAAGGAACTTAATTCTCTGGAGGAGCTTTCTTTCTGGATTAACCAATAAAAAAGGTTGTAAATTGATTGGAAACTAAAAATATTTTTTACTATTAAACTGTTAATTATTTAAGCAATCACAAATAACTTAAGGTCAGATAACTGTTAATTGACTGGATACGATGAACCTTAACATATATATGATGCTTTGTATTTTTAGGGTAATGATATGTGTTGCTTTGTTGCAATTTGCAACCAATGCCTCTGAGCATCGTTGCGTATTACTTCTGTTTCAGCATTAGTGTACAGTAATATTTTCTGCATACATAAGATGTTGTCATACAACGACAACATCAAAGCCTTTGTCTCAGGCAAGGTGGGGTAGGCTACATATGAAACCCAACAGCAACATATGGAAATAAAAAGAGAGAGAAGTCAGTAAAAAAATTGGCTTATTCTATTTTAGGCAGCTAATAAACTAATTTGGGAAGAATATGTAGTCTTGGTTGTAGCACATGGTTTCATTCGACAAAAACTATCATTTTTTCTGTGATGTGATAAATGTTCAGTTTTTTCTAGATATTAAGCTAGACCATAGCTGAATTTGTTATGATGCAGCACGCATCTCTGTGATGGTCTTTTTCCACAAACATTGATCTTGAAATTTGCTGCATTATCTCTATGATTTAGTTATATGTGTCTTATGTTGTTGGTATGTTAAGTTGATATAAGTGCAATTCTGCATTCAGGATCATGAGCTCAACAATCGAATAGTAAAAGTGCATAGAGGGAATGGCAGTTTTGAGGAGACAAAGTGGAAGTATATCAAAATTGGAGATGTAATAAAGGTGGAGAAGGATAATTTCTTTCCCGCTGACTTGATTCTGCTTTCATCTAACTATCCAGATGGAATCTGCTATGTAGAGACTATGAACCTTGATGGTGAGACAAATTTGAAAATCAAACAAGCTCTTGAGGTGACATTAGATTTACAAGAGGATGCTAGTTTTGGAAACCTCAAACCAATAATCAAGTGCGAAGATCCAAATGCGAATCTTTACTCTTTTGTTGGTATCGTTGAATGGAAGGGCATGCAGCATCCTTTGTCACCCCAACAACTTCTTCTTCGGGACTCAAAGCTGCGGAATACTGATTACATATATGGGGCTGTCATCTTCACAGGTCATGATACAAAAGTAATGCAAAATGCAACTGAACCACCATCTAAAAGAAGCAAGATTGAGAAGAAAATGGATAAAATCATCTACGTGCTAATGTTTTGTCTACTCGCAATTGCAACACTTGGTTCAGTCTTTTTCGGTATATGGACCAAAGATGATTTAAAGAATGGTAAGCCGAAACGGTGGTATCTTCGGCCAGATGATTCAACTGTCTTCTATGATCCAAAACGACCAGCTCTGGCATCCTTCTTTCATTTGTTGACAGCCTTGATGTTGTACAACTACTTTATCCCAATTTCTTTGTACATATCCATTGAGATGGTCAAGATCTTACAGGCTCTATTCATCAACCGGGACATTGAAATGTATCATGAAGAATCAGATAAGCCAACTCATGCTCGTACCTCGAATCTAAATGAGGAACTAGGTCAAGTTGACACAATTCTCTCTGATAAGACTGGTACATTGACCTGCAACATGATGGAGTTTATCAAATGTTCGATTGCTGGCACTGCCTATGGTCAGTCTGTCACAGAAGTTGAGAAAGCTATGGCTCTAAGGAAAGGGGTGCTGTTAGATGATGAGATAGAACCTGGAGGGCACAAGGAGAAACAGATAGATGAAAGCCCTCATGTTAAAGGTTTTAATTTGAAGGATCCACGTATTATGGATGGAAATTGGATTCATGAGCCTAACAAAGATGTTATAAGAGATTTTTTCCGTCTGCTAGCCATCTGTCATACATGCATACCTGAAGTAGATGAAACTGATAAGGTTTCATATGAAGCTGAGTCCCCAGATGAAGCTGCATTTGTCATTGCTGCAAGAGAATTAGGGTTTGAGTTTTACAAGAGGGCACAAACAAGTATAGTTATTCGTGAACGGGATCCTAACCAACATGCCGTAGATTATCAATATAGGCAAGCCAAATTTTTTTGTTTCCTTATAGGGCACTTCTTATTATATAAATTTGACCCTTTAGCATTCTCTTGCAGAAAATATCAGCTCCTAAATGTCTTGGAATTCAGCAGCTCACGGAAACGGATGTCTGTGATAGTAAAGGAACCAGAGGGAAAGATATTACTGTTTAGCAAGGGTGCTGATAGGTAAGTACTCCAATTGATCTAAATTCTGTATCGTTTCACAAATAAACTTTTATATTTTCCATGCCTTCTTATCTGTGTTTTCCATGTGAACAGTGTGATGTTCAGAAGACTTGCACCAGCTGGAAGAAAATTTGAGGAAGAGACTAAAAGGCACATAAATGAGTATTCTGATTCTGGTTTAAGAACCTTAGTTCTTGCATACCGTGTTTTGGATCAGGAAGAGTACGAGAAATTTGCTGCAAAATTCAACACTGCCAAAATATCTGGAAGTGCCGACAGAGATGAAAAAATTGAAGAGGCTGCTGACAGCATCGAGCAGGACCTGCTTCTTCTTGGTGCTACTGCTGTTGAAGATAAGCTCCAGAAAGGGGTATGATTTTGTGAACTGTCCATGTTTTCTAGTCTATTTTATTTTATTTAAATGTAGTGTAATAAATATTAAATAGTTCTTGCTCATTTATGCACATGTGCATTTATATTCAGGTACCAGAATGCATTGACAAGCTTGCACACGCGGGAATTAAGATATGGGTGCTTACGGGTGACAAAATGGAGACAGCTATCAATATTGGGTATATATTGCACTTTTAGATGAAAACAGATCTTTTTTGTGCAACCAGCTATTCTTCTAGAAGTTAAAAGTTGGATATTTCCTTTTCTGATTCATGTGTTTTCTTGTCTTCAGCTTTGCTTGTAGCCTGCTTAGACAAGGAATGACACAAATAATCATCACATTGGAAGCACCTGACATCATTGCGTTGGAGAAAAATGGAGACAAGTATTCCATTGCAAAGGTGAATAAATGATTGAATTCCCTTTGTCACTGAATCACCGTGTATGTAATTGTTATTTTCAGATCACTATATTCACATAAACACTCGTAAATGTTTATAAAAAAGAGCTTAACAAAACAGGCTTTCACATTTACAATTCTAACCCTGAACAATCAGTACAACCATAAGTAGCGTCTCTCTGTTGGCTCTTCAGGCATCAAAGCAAAGTGTTATGGATCAGATAGAGGATGGAATAAAACAAGTTCCCACCTCTAGTCAGTCCAGCACAGAATCTTTTGCACTGATAATTGATGGTAAATCATTAACTTATGCTTTGGAAGATGATGTCAAGTTTAAGTTCTTGGATCTTGCTCTCAACTGTGCATCAGTCATATGTTGTCGATCTTCACCGAAGCAGAAGGCATTGGTAAGCCTTTTCACTTTTCTACAATTCTTATTTATCCATCTAATTTTTCTATTGTTATCTGTAAAAGCTTACATGCAAATATATTAATATGTTACAACAATCGCAGGTTACAAGACTAGTTAAGCGTTCAAATAAAGTCACCTTAGCAATTGGTGATGGGGCAAATGATGTTGGCATGCTTCAGGAAGCTGACATAGGGGTTGGCATTAGTGGTGTTGAAGGGATGCAGGTTGCTACTTTTGATGCTTTGTAATTTTATTGAATGCAATTATGCTAACTAGGGTTATTTAATGGTTAATTCTCTCTTTTAAAAATGTTCCAGGCTGTCATGGCAAGTGATATTGCTATTGCCCAATTCCGTTTCCTGGAACGGTTACTTCTGGTGCATGGGCATTGGTGTTACCGACGTATTTCAGTGATGGTATACTTTATGCTTTTTAACCTAATAATCAAATTCTAAAATTCAAGTATTATATTGATATTCTCTTTTCTTGGTGCAGATATGCTATTTCTTCTACAAGAATGTGACTTTTGGCGTCACCATCTTTCTGTATGAAGCATTTGCATCCTTTTCAGGGAAGCCAGCATATAATGACTGGTTTTTGTCACTGTATAATGTTTTCTTCACCTCCCTTCCTGTCATTGCGTTGGGAGTATTTGATCAGGATGTTTCTTCCCGGTTGTGCCTACAGGTGCGTCAATGCTAAACCACTTACAAAAGATAAATTTTCACAATAGTAGTAAATTTAGGAAACAATCCATCTCAATTTTAAATACTCATGAAACCTTTACTTTCATCTTGTCTGAAGATTAGCCAAATGATTTTGCACTGCTAGGGAAGTTTCTTTTTTCATTGCTTGAGTTGTCTAAACCCTTGCGTCAGCATAGTCCTCAACTTTATGAAAAAAAATCATCTAAAAATGTACATTAATCTAGACAATTAATCAAAATTTAACTATACATTTGTCTAATACATAAAATTTATGACAATTGCGGTAATTAATTTCCTGCCAACCTAAGAGGTAATCCCTTAGGGTGAACAAACAGCCACCAGCTTAGATCTTTGTAAGAGTAAAGATGAAGAAACCACGCTGTTTTTAATAAAGTTCCTGTTTGCATTTTACTTAACAGTATCCAGAGCTATACCAAGAAGGTGTGCAGAATGTACTGTTCAGCTGGCGTCGGATACTTGGCTGGATGCTTAATGGTGTCATCAATGCTGTCTTAATATTCTTCTTCTGCACTACCGCCCTGAAGGATCAGGCGTTTCGTCAGGATGGCCAAGTTGCAGGCTTGGATGCCCTAGGTGCTGTCATGTACACTTGTGTCGTATGGGTTGTGAATTGCCAAATGGCACTCTCGGTGAATTACTTCACCATAATCCAGCACATATTCATATGGGGTAGCATTGCTGTGTGGTACCTGTTCCTCTTGGCTTATGGCGCTGTTGACCCAAAGTACTCCACAACAGCATATATGGTCTTCATTGAACAATTGGCGCCATCACTGTCATATTGGCTGGTGACACTTCTCGTGGTGCTGGCAACACTCATCCCTTACTTCTGCTACGCCGCAATTCAGATCCGCTTCTTCCCAATGTTCCATAACAAGATTCAGTGGAAAAGATACCTGGGGAAGGCTGAAGACCCAGAGGTGGCAAGGCAGTTGTCTTCACGACAACAATCATCATCACACCCAAGGATGGTTGGGATCTCTGTTCGTCGTGACGGCAAGGCTATGGAAGTTGACAAAGGAAGCTGATCTAGAAGTTCAAGGATAACCTTTTTTTTTAGATTTTGTGTTTTGTACAGATTATAGAATGTTGTTGTCTCCTGAAAGATGACAAAAGTGGACTGAGAAGAACTTGTGAATATTCTTGGTTTGTTGGTGCCATGGAGTTCTTCCAGTTCAGAGGATGGAGCTAGATCACAGGATTTCTTAGATAGGTCCGAGAAAGAACAAGAGAATACCTGGTGTAAAGTTCATTTAGAAATTGAAGGCTGTGCATTTGTTTCCCCCGCTTTTACTTATACACCTGTTTATTCTTGGGATCTGATGGTAGGATTTCGCTTTGTTTCATGATTTTTTACATCATACCGGTTCTTCCTAACTTGTACTGTAACTTATAATGGCGAATGGTCTGTAACGAGATAATTGCACTGCACTTGCAGAAACAGAGTTCACGCTTAACTGCAACAATCTGATGAAAAGGTGTGTGAAGGGAATCACATGATATATTTAACTGACACCGTAACACTACTCTTGCTACTACAAAAGAAAGAGAAGCTATGTGTGACAAAATGTAAACAGCTGGTAAGATTTGAAGCATCTCATTTGCTTTGAACTGGATTTTTTTCCAAGTTATAATTGAAAAAAAGGACAACTACAGAATCACTGGATAAACAAGAGAAGGAAGAAAAGATTCTGCTAACATTAAGTAACACTGAAGGATGCAAAAAGAAGATGATCAGTATTACATTGGCATATATGTATCTTTTCTTTTTTTATTGGTCTTTCTTACTATCATACTACTAACCTGCAAAACTGCAGCAACGAAGAGCAGGAAACCTGAAAAAAGCAATCGATCACGGTTCAGGTAACGGCGGCGCAGCCGGCTCCTTGGTCTCCTCCTCGGCTTCGGCTGGCTTGACCGGCCGCCGAGGCGCTCGCGTCCACCAGCATCTCCGTCGGCCGGCGGCCGCCAGCCTCGTGCAGTCGTACCGCTCGTCGCTCCCCTGCGCATGCGCTGCGCACACGCGGCCAAAGAAGCAGGACAGGGCGGTGAGCAGCAGCACGACCGCGAGCACCCCGAAGAACGGGCCGACGGACCCCGGCACGCTCCGCGGGTGGGCGGCCGCGCCGGACACCTGGTAGTTCGGCAATGGCATCGCCGGCGTGGCGGTCGCCATTTCTGAAGAGAGATACGGTGGTGGTGGTGAGCACTTGTTAGACAGGGTGAGGTTAGGCTGTAGGCATGGGTGGAAGGAATAGAAGGAAGTGGGCAAAAGTGTCACTTGCTTTTGAAATTCAGTAGCAGCAGCAGAGAGGATATGACATAAACAAAGGCCAGGAAAAAGGAAGGAAAGTCTTGCAAGGCCAGCTTTGTATTAGTGTGGTGTGGAAGATTTAAGTGGACGCCAACATGGATATAAAGAGGAGAAAGAAAGCCAAGAAAGATAAAGGAACTGTTCTGAACTTCTGGTCTAATGATGGAGCATGCCAAGAAGAAGCTCTTTGGATGGATATAAGCTAAAGCAGGAAAGAAGATGTATTATTCGAGCAGAAATCTAAGGAAAAATAGCATGTACGTTTCAGGATTGTAGGGAAAAGGAGACCATTGAATAATTATTTCTTAGTTGGAAACAATTGCAGCTTTGTTAAAATAAGTTAACAATTGAAGTTGGTTTGCTTTTAAACGCTGCCACTCTTGACTCATTGACAACATTGTTTTTGACAGAATTTAGTTCATGGTGTCTCAGTCATCTATAGAAACTGATTGCTACACACGATGACAAGCAGACAGCTGTACTTCCCGTTTCTTTGTTGGCTTGTCGTGTTGACTGTATCTGCCAGTGGATTTGTCCTTCTTGCTCAATCTGGAAAACAACATGGTATGTTTTCGTTTGATTGGCAGGGCAGGGACTCTACCGATTGGCATTTTTGAAGCTTTTCCATGTGGGTTTGGGGCTGTCCTAAAGCTTAAAGCTCACATATGTCATCATGGTGTGCTACATTTGCTTAATGGGCAAGGTTACTCACCTTTTTTTCAGTCCCCGAAGTTCTACTTCAACTGAGATTTCCTTGTACACGCGATCATATTTCCGAACTTTCTTTCTTGATCAAAAATATTTCTGAACTTAAACGGTTGTGCACTGGCTTTGCAAAGTACATTAATTGCTCTAAGCCCTTTGAACGGGCTCGGCAGGTTTTTCCTTGGATAAACAGTAACATATTTGCATCAAGCTGATAGCATGTACATCCGGCCTCGAAAACGATGTGATGTTAAGAACTAGTCGACATTAAAAGTACACACTCTCAAAAAACTGAGTAAGCCAAAAAATGAGACGAACAACCCATAGCATCAAAATCAATAACGTCAACAACATCAACTACACAAATTAGAAATACCTAGACCGTGTTAAAGGTATTTCTTTGTGGATGGGTTATAGTTGGAAGACCAACGTGGTGTGCGCACCTAGAGACAATCACTTTAGTGCAGGATGTGGATCGTTTGACGTGCCTATCACCGACATACCCTGACTTTTGGTGGTTGGCATGTAAACCCCACGTTCGGTGGGCCCCACATGTCAGTGCCACAATGACAGAGTTGGCTACGTCAGGGGATCCTCTTTCTTACGTGCACTATCTTTGAGTAGACAACGGATGTCGTCCCCTCCCCAGCCTCCCTCTCCTTCGCCCATCTCCTCCCAGCGACCCCCCATGTCGTCCTTAGGAGTGTCCCGGGGAGCAAGCCTCCAGCGTTGCCGGGATCCACGACGGGAACTGCGCGACTCTACTGCCGCTGGCGTAGGCCACGCTGGTGGTGGACCCTGCTTCCCTAAGGGCGATAGGGGGCTCGGGAAGCTACGCAACGGAAGATGGACACCGGGGTGGCGGCCCCGGGAAGGTGGTAAGCAACGGTGGCCGATTATCGCGAGGGCGGTGGGGTTGCAGTGGCGTTGTTGAATGTTGATGGTCACTGGCTCCTTCGGGCACGGCGGACAACTGCGACGGCGCGCTAGGTCTACCCGGCTTGGTCTCTGTAGCCATGACAAATGGTGTGCCCCCAATAAGGTAGTTCTTAGGTGGCTCTAGCGTTCTTTGCCGTTGCCGCCTTGTGGTCTCATTTCTGACACCGCCTTCGTCGTCTTCTATGGTAGGGCATTTCCTGCTGGCTAGCTGTCATTCCTGGAGATCGGTCGACGTCGGTGTGGTCCAAGATCGGTGGATTGACCTCACTTGCCAATCTCATCTAGGTGCTTATGTACGGGTTGGTTGCCGTGGAATTTCCGCACCAAGTTGCCTCCTATGACCACCGGGACAATGTTGCTGGCTTCTTGCCTTTGTGGTCCATTGCGCCGGCATGGCCCCAAGCCACGGGTGCTGCGGCGTCGCCACCGACAATGGGCGGATCTAGGTGATTTGAAGGCTTTCGAAGAGAAGCAACATCAACGGGGCAGCTCCTTTGCACGTGCAAAGTCTTTGGTCGTGTGGTATTGGTGCATAACCATGCCGTGTGTGCGGTGTGTTTTGAATAGACGGAGACAAGACGACATTTGCTATGAAGCCTTGAGAGTACTCGTAGTGGTCTAGCTGAAGTGTGTGTGCCGGACAATCTGTTATAAACACGACAAGTAAATAACGAAGAACGAAAAGAAAATCACAGAGGAGACACAAGATATTAACATGGAAAACCCCTCCAACACAGAGGGGAAAAAACCACGGGCGCCAGCTAGCAAATCTTCATTATATAATATGGACTGTTTACAAACAACACTTTGTTATCTTATAATCTGATGAACCCTAGCTGGCTGCTTACAAGAGGTATAAATAGGCGGTGATGAAGATCTGTACCAAGCCTACCCAGCGGCGGGCCTCACTTCGCTCTTCAAAAGTTAGCCTCCCTTTTATATGAATTTGGATCACAACATCACAAACTCCACATTAAGACAAATTCCATCTTGTAGCATGAACTTCAATAATCTCCTAAACAACAGAGAAAACACTTGCTAGCGTCAAACAGTAACTTGAGCTAAACAATTATACCAACCAAGCTCGAGGAGAGCTTAAACTGGGCAACAGGAATGACTTTGTCATCTCATGTCAGCATGATTATCATGAGTAGCTATCTTGCATACATTTAGTTTACCTTGTGCAACAATATCGTGAACATAATGGTACTTGACATCAATGTGCTTTGTCCTCTCATGAAATATTTGATCTTTAGTAAGATATATTGCACTTTAGCTGTCACAAAACAAGTTGATGCAAGAATCATCTCCACAAACCTGAGCATACAAACCTTTCAAACATCTCATCGAAGCATTGTGGCACTCTGCTCCCGGTGAGAGTTGGCATGGCCACGCGTCCCCTTGGGTGTCCGTCTGCCACTTGTCTGACATGCACACCTCTCCTGTGGACTCTCCTTGAGATATAAAAGGAGGACCAGATGCAAATTAGAAGGCTAGGCTTGGAGGAAAGATGGGAAAAAAGTTGTAACGGAGGCGAAGGAAGGGGGACTCTCAGCTCCTCGTGTACATTGCCCAAGCTATGGAAGATCATACATGCATGACGTAGGGGTTTCGCATCTAGCTCCCTGAACCTGGATAAAAATCGTATGTCCATGTGTTTTGCTTGATCCAAGTTGCAGCGCCCAAGGCCCATCAACTAATCAAAAAAGGGATGCAGTCCCCCAGTGTCCTCCGTCTCGTGGACGCAACAACTATATGATGCATGCAAAATGCATACATGAACTTTGTCCTTTATCATATTAAATTTTCACATATTTGCAACATGTACGATGATATAACCATATTTTAGATTGATTTATGGGAATTTACCAATGATACCCTTTATTTGGTTTATAACTCTACAGAACAAGAATTGCCTGTTTTGTGTATTTTTCACTTTCAGAAACCAATACGGAGTTAAATTAACCTGAGATTTTTGGAGCGTCATTTTTCCATCGAGAGAAAAAACATGGAACCTAGAAGCACACCTAGATGGGCCTGAGGCTCAAAAGAGACCAGGTGTTTCCATCGAGAGAAGCAACCTGGAACCTAGAAGCACATCTAGATGGGCGGCCCAAAAGAGACCAGGTGGCGCGCCCAAACATCTAGGGCGCGCCACCTACACTCTTTCGGCCGTCGATTGTCCAAATCGCGTGATCTTTTCGCCCACCGATATATTTGGAACTAAAAATCACTATATATATGGCCCTGGAAAATTCTCGGAAGGAGAGCACAGCAAAAAGACAGAAACACGAAAACAGAAGCTGCAACAGAGAAGATTGGAGGGGGAAACTCCACCGGGATCACCGCCAGAGGGATCTCCACCTTCTCCAACGTCTTCATCATCATCACCATAATCAAGGGAGAGTAGTCCACCTCTGGAATACGGCTTTGTGGTAGTAGCTTGATCTATTTCTCTCATATTTTTCATAGTTACATACAATTGTTTTAGTTTATTTGCATCAGGTTTTGCTACTCCCATATTAATTGATGTTACTTTGTTTAGATATAGATGTATGTAGTTAATAAATACATCTAGATACATCCATCTCTAGAATCAATTAATATATATCGGATGGAGTACCAACATAACACACTCATGATTAACAAACTAAGTTGGTTAATTAGATGCTAAGGGCGTACATTTAGGGTCTATTCATAAACAGAATGTTGAGAGCGCGCCCGATTGCAAACATTTTTCCGAACGAAACGCATTGACTTGCTCTCGGCTGAAATCAAGCATGAACTCTCGCTCAGCAACACAAATATTTACTACTCGTACTTTCTTTTTGCAGATGCAGGAAGTTTTGAAACTTAAAACTTTGATTTCGGAATTTTTGGAAATAAAGGGCTGTTGGTTGATCTGTCTGTCAAAGTTCAGAGTTTTCAGTTAAACGAAAATAATACATAGTCAATCTTAACGTTAAGTCAAAGGGTGGGCCGCATGGACCAACGTCCAGAAACCCTCTCGTATGTGAACAGAACGCCCTGATCGAGGGCGTCCCAACCGACTAATGGTTCGTGGCCCCCTGTTGCATGCACATATAAAAGGGGAGCCCCGGTGGCTAGCGATCTCACCTGTTAGTCGCTTAGTCTCGCTGCTCCCCAATATTCCTAAAGCTCTGCACCGATCGCAGTCCGCGCATAAGCAACGAGAAGGCTGGAACCTTGCCGTGCTGTTACAGGGCAGTGTAGGTGGCGGCCGGAGGGGATCAGGAGGATCTCCAGATCGTCATCTACGACCAGTTCGTCATCAACACCGTCGCACTAAGCCTGCCTCACGCAGGAATCGATGGGATCTTCAAAGCCCCGTAATGCATCTCTACACCTCTCTGTTTATGATTATTAGGTGTTCTAGTGGCTGCTTTTCACGATCTTGTGGTACTCATGAGGTATTAGGCCTAACAATGGTATCAGACGCTGGTTATGGTTAGCACTAGAACCCTAGTGGTGATCTGAGATCATGTTTTTGTATAAAGATTATGTTTCTAGGCTGTTTATGTTGATGTTTAGGCCCTCAGATTATTTCATCTGCAAGCGATCTGATGATGCTATCATGTTTTTAAGCATTTTCTTGTTTAGTTTAAGCCTCGGATTAGCCCCTTTCTATGCATGATTAGATAAAAAGCACCCCAAATTTCACATGAACCCTAACCCTAGCTGAAATTCCCCAATGATTTTGTACACCTTTCTGCAATTGCAAACACGAGCATGAGTTTGGGGACACACCTTACGCCGCCGGTTCGTTGCCTATCCTTTCGGGGCCACCGGAGTACCCTCAGCTCCGGCGAGGGCAAGGATCCCGCGCCGTCGTTTCCTCTCGATGGAGAAGCGTGCGGATTGACGCGCCGAAAGGCGCGGAACGGACGCACACGTTGGTGGCCATCGTGTCGCCTGCCTCTGTCGTCGCCAAACGGCAGCCGGCCTCGCCGGTGTGCACCACCTCCGCACTGCAACCGTGCCAGGATGAGGACAGACCACCCGCCTCGCGCGCGGATGGACGCGGAATGGACACGCGCGTCGCTGGCCGCCGTGCTAGCCGTCGCCGCTGTTGGCTCGTGGCCTTTGGCCTTGCCGGGAGGAGTTCCTCCATGCCGCCCCGCACGAAAAATGGCGTCGGCAGCCATGCTTGATGGAGGAGCGCGCGGGACTCGGTCCAGCGCATGCTCCGCCGGCGAGCACCGCCACCGCGCCGGCATGGAGAAAGGGGAGGAGAGCTCCGCCACCGGTGTCAGCTCTCCCTCTCTGTCGCGGAAAAATCGAGGAGGAGGAGAAAACATTTTAGGGTTAGGGTTGTGGGCTCCATAGGTTGTTTTGTTCCGGACCTGGAAGATCTCAGCCGTCCGATCCCCTGGACGGTCCTGATCAAGGCGGAGCAGCAGCCGGGCCGGGGGTTCTTTTTGGGCTGCATCCGAGAGTGGGCTTAGGCCCAGGTTTTCGTCAGCCCAATATTTTTTGGGCTGTTTTGAAATTTCTGTTTCATTTTCAGTATATTTCAGTGCATATGATGTTACATTTTATGTTTTGCACTGTTTTTTATTATACCGAAAATTTTGCCTAATATATGATCAGAAAAATATGTTATTTTGTTTTGGACAGAGATGAACCAACAAGATTTTTTGTTTAGAATTTTTGACATGTTTTAATGTTGAATTATCAAATTAAGCATCACATATGTTGTTCCTTAAATGATTTAAAGTTGATGTTTATTTTGAGAATGTTATGGCTGCAAAATAATTCTAACCAATGTTGTATTATTTCTGCATGTCAAACCCCTAATGTTGTTCTAATTCATGTCATTTATGCCCAATGGTGTTTGACATAGAATAATAAATTTATGGCATGTTTATTTTATATTCATAGAGCTTTAGTTATGAATGTCCATGTCAATTTTCAGCTTCCGCTGCGATGCGCTATGATGCCGTCGAGCAGTTGATCGGCAGTAACTTTCCCCGTTGGAAGAATTCCATTGAGCTTTGTTTGGCTTTCAATGAGTTTGATATGCCTTAAGGGAGGATAAGCCCGTGGCGCCAGTTGCTGGTGCTACGGGGTATGATGAACTAAAGAAAACTTATGACTCCAAGATGGAGAAGTGGGACAAATCCAACCACGTTGCAATGCTCGTGATAAATTCTTCCAGTTCACCTGAGATTATTGAGGTTCTCCCCAAGAAAGATACTGCCAAGGAATTTATGAAAGCATTGGAGGAGCAATTCAAAGGCTCTGAAAAGGTTTATACACATGAGCTTTTTCAAAAGCTACTTGGCAAGTACAAAAATGATGGTGATGTTAGGGGACACATACTGAGAATGATAAATGCTTCAAATAAGTTGAAGCACCTAAAGTGTGAGCTCAGTGACAACCTCCTTATCGTCATGATCTTGGAGTCCCTCCCTGAAGAGTTCGATCAGTTCAAGATCAACTACAATTCCATGAAGGAGAAGTGGACACTTGCTGAGATATCCCCTCAGATTGTCCATGAAGAAGAAAGAATGATAAGACAAAACAAGGATCATGCTTTTCATATTGGCTCCTCAAAGAGAAAGCATGATGGGTCAGGCCCTTCTAAATCGCCAAAGAAGACCTTCAAGAAGGAAATGCCAAAGTTTAAAGCAAAGTAAAGGGATAATATGGACAGTCTTCAGCGCCTACTGATAATGTGTGTTTCCATTGTAAGAAGGAAGGCCATTACAAGAAGGACTGTCATGAATACCTTAAGTGGATGATGAAGAAAGGTACAGATGAAATCACTTTTATTGATGAAATGTTATATACTGATTTCTCTTGTACATCATGGTGGATTGATTCAGGTGCAACTAATCACGTTGATAATTCTATGCAGGGATTAAATATGATCCAAACCATAACAAGCGGGGCAAGACGACTTAGAGTTGCAAATGGAGTTGAAGTTGATGTCGAAGTTGTTGGGTCACTCACCTTGGAGCTCCACACCGGCTCTCACCTTTATTTAAATTATGTTCTTTATGTACCTACTTTAAGTAGGAATTTAATTCCAGTCTCTTGTCTTGATGATAACATGTATGAGTACAAGTTTGGTAACAGACAATTTTTTTTGAACTATTGTAATAATGATGTTGGCCTCGGTGTCAGACGAGGTAAACTATATATGTTATCTATGAATGATTATGTTTTGCATGTGAGTAATGTTTCAAATGTTGAGAAGAAATGGAAGGGTACTAGTACTTCTTCGAAATTGTGGCACTGTCATTTGGGCCACATTTCGAGGGGGGAATGGAAAGACTTATTAAAAATGATGGACTCCCTCCCATTAGACTTCTCTGATGCGGACAAATGTATTGATCGCATCAATGGTAAATATGCAAAAACAATTCAGAAAGGAGCGGTAAGAGCCACGAGTGTCCTCGAACTCATACATACTAATATATGCGGACCTCTTAATGTTAAGTCTATAGATGGTTTTGATTCGTTCATCACCTTCACAGACAACTTTTCCCGTTATGGGTATATTTACCCTATACGTGATCGATCGGAAGCTTTGGATAAATTCAAAGTGTTCAAAGCCGAAGTTGAGAACCAAATAAATGCAAAAATTAAAGTTGTATGATCTGATCGTGGGGGAGAGTATTACGGTAGGCATGCTCCTTATGGGCAAATTCCATGACCTTTTGCTAAGTTCCTAGCTGAGAATGGAATTGTTGCCCATTATTCAATGCCTGGTGAACCTCAACAAAATGGTGTGGCTGAGCGCCGCAATCGCACGCTTTTGGATATGGTGCGTAGCTTGCTCAGTCATGCAAGTTTGCCGGTAAGCCTATGGATGGAGGCGTTGAAGATGGATGCACATATTTTAAATCTTGCTCCCACAAAGTCAGCATCGAACACACCTCACGAGATGTGGACGGGAAAGAAACTGAGCTTGAACTATTTTACGTGTGTGGGGCTGTCTTGCTGAAGCTAGAATTTTCAATCCACAACTTAAGAAGTTAGATTCACAAATGGTTAGTTGTTTCTTCGTCGGATACCCGCACAGGGGAAACATACACCATTTCTATTGCCCCAGTCATACCACTAAGTACGTGGAGACCCGGCAAGCGGTATTTTTTGATGATAATGAAGTTAGTGAAATAAGGAAGATCGATCTTGAGAAAAAGCGGGCGTGTGCTCCATCCTCGATTATCCAAGAAGTCGTTCTATCAATACAGAGGAGAATCACTTCTCATGTTGGGACTGAACCTCACAGTTCTGGTCCTCAACCTGATGGTGATCCTGAAACTAATGATAACGAAAATCCAGAAGGTGAAGAAAATCACCAGTCGGATAATGAAGAAGATCCTCATAATAACGATGCCCCTCCACCACCATCGCCTGTGAGAAGATCACATCGAGAAAGAAGAAAAGCCATCTCAGATGATTATATCACCTACATGAGTGAGGATGTAAATGATATAGGAAAGGTCGAGGATCCAACCTCATACAAGGAGGCCATTAAGAGTTTGAATTCATCCAAGTGGCAAGTTGCCATGGAAGACGAGTTGAAATCTATGGGCTCAAATGATGTTTGGGACTTAGCAGAAGTTCCTAATGGTTCCAAAAGAGTCGGCTGCAAATGGATCTAAAAAACTAAGTACAACCCCGAAGGGAACATCGAAAGGTTCAAAGCTAGACTTGTGGCAAAAGGTTTCACGCAAAGAGAAGGAATCGATTACAATGAGACTTTCTCTCCTGTGTCATCTAAAGATTTTTTTAGGATCGTCATGGCTCTGGTAGCCCATTTCGACCTAGAATTGCATCAAATGGACGTTAAGACGAAATTTCTAAATGGTTACCTTAATGAAAATGTATACATGACTCAACCGGAAGGTTTTGTTGTGGAAGGAAAGGAACATTTATCATGTCGTCTGAAGAAATCCATCTATGGCTTGAAGCAAGCTTCAAGACAATGGTACCTCAAGTTCGATAAGATTATTAGAACTTTTAGTTTTATTGAAAATGTTGTGGACAACTGCATTTATGTTAAATTTAAGGTAGTAGATTCATAATATTAGTCATTTATGTGGATGACATATTATTGGCCTGCAGTGATAAGGATATGCTGCACGAGACCAAGAATTTTCTGTCTTCCAATTTTGATATGAAAGATCTCGGTGAAGCTTCATATGTCCTCGGCATTGAGATTCACCGAGATAGGTCTAAAGGTGTGTTGGGACTATCACAAAAGGCATATTTTGAGCGAGTACTAAAGAAATTCAATATGCATAAGTGCTCTGGCTCACCTGCTCCAATAGTCAAGGACGATAAGTTTGGGGCATTTTAATGTCCGAGGAACCAAATTGAAACTGATAAGATGAAGTCGGTTCCTTATGCTTTAGTTGTCGGAAGCATTATGTAAGCACAAGTTTGTACACGCCCTGACTTGGCTTTTGTAACCGGGATGCTTGGTAGATTCCAATCAAATCTAGGACTAGGCCACTGGAAGGCCGCAAAAAAAGTCTTGCGTTATATGCAAGAAATAAAAGGGTACATGCTTACATACAGAAAGACTGATAACCTACAAGTTGTTGGTTATGCAGATTATGATCATGCCGGTTGTGTGGATAGTAAGAAATCCACGTTAGGTTATATATTCACACTTGCTGGAGGATCCATATCGTGGAAAAGCTCCAAACAAACGATAGTTGCTTCATCTACGATGCAAGCTGAGTTTATAGCATGTTATGAGGCCACTAGGCATGCTGTATGGCTAAAGAATTTTATTCCCGGACTTAAAGTGGTTGACAGCATTTCAAAACCACTTCTATTGTACTGCGATAATGAACCCGCAGTTTTCTATGCGAATAACAACAAGTCAAGTGATGCTACCAAACACATTGACATTAAGTATCACGTTGTGAAGTATAGAATCCAGGATCATACAACTAATGTTAAGCATATAAGTACCACTCGTATGCTTGCGGATCCGCTAACGAAAGGCTTACCACCCAGTATTTTTTGTGAACATGTTGCCGGCATGGGATTACTGGAAGCCTTATGATTCTGAAATAAAGGGACCACAATAAGAACCACTCCCAATAAGTATTATGTTATCCATTTCAAAATAGGCTGGTATGCTATAAGTGTTGAGGTTCAATAGCATTTTATTGGTTGTTGCAACACCTCACTTTGGTTTATTATTCCTATAGAGAATGGACAAATGAAGTTAAACCTAACGATCAAAGGGGAGAATGTTGGTTGATCTGTTAGGTTTAACTGTCAAAGTTCAGAGTTTTCAGTTAAACGAAAATAAGATAGAGTCAATCTTAATGTTAAGTCAAGGGGTGGGCCGCATGGACCAACGTCCAGAAACCCTCTCGTACGTGAACAGAACGCCCTGATCGGGGGCGTCCCAACCAACTAATGGTTCGTGGCTCCCTGTTGCATGCACATATAAAAGAGGAGCCCCGGTTGCTAGTGATCTCACCTGTTAGTCGCTTAGTCTTGCTGCTCCCCAATATTTCTAAAGCTCTGCACCGATCGCAGTCCGCGCAAAAGCAACGAGAAGGCTGAAACCTCGCCGTGTGTAGGTGGCGACCGGAGGGGATCAGGAGGATCTCCAGATCGTCATCGACCACCAGTTCGTCATCAACACCGCCGCACCAAGCCTGCCTCACACAGGCATCGATAGGATCTTCAATGCCCCGTAATGCATCTCTACGCCTCTCTATTTATGATCATTAGTATTCTAGTGGCTGCTTTTCACGATCTTGTGGTACTCATGAGGTATTAGGCCTAACAAGGCCTACATATAGCTCGACCTCTGTTTGCAGTTTTCGGTTACCTCTATATATTGTGAATACTTACACCGCTCCTTGTAGAATGAAATGATTGGATACAATGCTCAGCAAAATGCACATTTAGGAAAGAAACATATAACACAAACACGAGTTCAGGCGCACACGTACGGATCCTTTCTTGGAGACACACACAGTTAGGGCCAAATCAGCACGAGTGGAGGTGCTACCTGGTAACTTAAAATCCATGGATCCAATCCTCGACAAAAAAAATCCTTCGATACATATTGTTAATGAGGGCCGATCACCTGACACTGAGATGATGAAGTCGGCCTCGATCGGAGAACTGAAGTAGGTAAGCCAATCAATAGAACTGAACTTTGGACGTGTATCCGTTGCCGCCCTTCCATCCAGCCGGGATAACATTGCTGGCGATGAGCTTCTTGCCGGAATCGCTGGTGATGCGCAAGGACAATGGCCCCTTGAGCGGGTTGCCGGAGTCGCGCCTCCAGACGGCGCCCACGGAGCGGTACATGGGTTCCCAGATCTTGGTGGGGCGGCCGTCCTTGGACCGCATGACTTCCATCTTGACCACGGTCCCGTCTCCGTTGAGGTGTTCTGGCATCACCGGGAAGTAGTATGGGTTGGCACCCTTGAGGATATAGAAGGTGATCTTCACGCCCGGCCAGTTGCAGGGCACCCTCCTGAACTGGATGCTGATCTTGCCGGCGCGGCGGAGCTGGGCATTCCGGCCTGGCAGCGCCATGGCGCCGAATGCCGTGCCGCTGAGGTCGAAGTGGTACTTGGCCATGGGGCCGTCGTTTATATCGGTGATGACGACCGTCTTGGCCACGTTGGAGCACTCGGGGTAGTTATTCTTGTTGCATTTTATCTGGAACATAGCAGCATGTCAGCAGGCCGGACAACACATCGGTCGACATCAGTTTGAGTTTGACCAAACTAATTAAGGGATCAGCAATCATCAACTATGACATTGCCGGCGCCATATGCGTCGTAGTACCTGGTAGCAGGCTCCGCAGCCGGCGCCGTCCTTGAACAAAGCCTGGTTGCCGCAGGACGTCATGGAGAAGAATGGTGCTTTCTGGCTGTTCTTGAAGTTACAAGCACCACCTGCAAATAGATCGGTCGCCATTATTAGTCCTACTGCTGATTGGGTTGGCACTGCGTGGTGCAACGCAAGAACATTGCGCCGAAATCGCATATGAGCGTACCACCGTTGTCGGGCCCGGCGCCGTTGGGCTTGCCGTACCAGGTGGCCTTGGCGGGGAGCCAGGTGGAGCTGTAGGTGGTGCCGGAACGGACGGACGTGGCGAGCATGGAGAGGAGTGCCACAAGGGCGACGGCGTTGGTGGTGACACCGGCCATATTGGCACTACGGTTTCTATGAACCTCCTTAGATGACTTGCTGGAGTGGTACCACTCCTGTTCGTGTTTTGATGGCTGGGCGGGATGGCATTTGTAGGCAGGCCAACAGGCAAAACGTGGTGAGAACGACGAGTCGGTATCAATTGCAGTTGCACCCGACGACGACGTGTATGGCACTACGGCCTGTTTAGAGCTACGAGGTCGCATGAAAGATGGAGGCTCCATTTTACGTGCGTACAACTACAAGATGACATCTTCAACGAAAATGGAATTAAGTTACAATGTCGAAGTCCACTGATAATTAACTTAGTTCTCAACAATCTCATTTTGTAACTTGTAAGTTGTAACTCATGATTAACCTGAATCACCAAGCAATGTAACGGTCCAGGGTATTTTCTCACTTGCAAACCATAATGTTGCCACTCATGACTAGTAAGAATCACAAAGCAATCTAATGGTCAGGATTATTTTTCTCAGTTCTAACATTGTGCAATTGAAAATATCTCAGTTGCAACTTTGATGTAATTTAACGGTGTACGAGTCTACTGAAAATTACCAAAACCGTTATTTTTAATGCAGATAGTCAGACCATTGTTACCCTATATGATCATGCCCCATGCTATATATTCCAATTAAAAAGATACTTTGCCCTTAATAATAGGTTTACATACGTTGATTTTCTGTGATAAGTAGATATATACTAATACAGATTAATCACTCACCACCATTATATTGAGCAAATCACTAGTACAAATTGATAAAAGGACACCCCTTAAAGGAAAAAGGTCTGGTAAAAATTAAAACGACACGACATAAATGGGTCCTCGTTGGGCTTCCCACATCGACTAGTAAGGAGAATTTATGGACAAATCGTGCATGGATGTTATGGGTAAGCCACATTGGGCATAGAGTTTTTTTGTTGCATCACATTCTCAATGTGGACATTTGTATTGGTCCATTGCCAATATTGGATGGCTAGAACCCACTGGTTATGTCCTTATAAACTTGAAGTTTGCTCTCCATCCCACACACTCCCTCTAACCCTATATGCCACTCTCACTCCACAACTCCCTCTAAACCATAGCGGCCCCTCACACTCTCCCACTCGATCCTGATAGCTCATTGTAGGTTATCACAATCGGCTGCCTGTCAAGTCTCTGCGATCCCACCGGGGTAGTTCGTTGCCTCCTCCTTGGTCGAGTTCAATAGCCACCCTAACTTCTTTGCCCCTACTGCTGGAAGATGTCATCTTTGATGGCTTAGGCCCTTGGATCCGAGGAGGAGAGGCACAAATGGAAGTTGTTTCCCAAGACCAACACACGGGCGACACACAAGGGGGTGTAGAGGGAGCATCATCCTCTCCTTGGTGAAAGCCAAATTGAACGCCATCATACATATGCAATTCGACACGGATATGAGGTCACCATGTCCATTTTCTTTCCCACCACGGAGGGTCAATGCCTGCATAGGACGACTTTTGGTGCTCCGACTCCAGCTCCAACTAACCTCACGTTGTCTAATCTAGGCAAGTTTTGTTATATTTTCTAGATCTAGTTAAACCTAGGTTAAATATGTGCTCTTGTACTAGTTAAATTTAGTGTTTACATTAGTTTTGGTTAAATTGTGTTTATTTGGATCTATTTAGATGAGCTATGTTTAGTTCATATGTTGGTCTATTTATATTAATTCTTTTTAATTGCATTTAGTTCTTGGTTATATTCATTTTGAAAATTTTGTTCGGTTTTATTCATATGCATTTTGGTTTAGTTCATTAGTTTAGTTCAGTTATTTGTGTTTATGTTTAGTTACTATGCATTTTTTCAATTAGTTCTACTTAGTTCATATGCCTTTCTAGATAAATTAAGGTTTTATTTTGTATTTTATTTATGACCTTTAGGATGGGGTGAAAGATAGAGAAGCCACCAGTGATACAGTGAGCCAAAAGATGGAGGAGAATGGCCGCAACGTGGGGAATCTCGTCGGGCTATGTTTATCACAAGCCAGAGAAAATATATTTTTCATAAGTATCACCTGTCTACACAAGACATGACCATTTATATGTTTGATTTATCTTTGTAATTTTTTGACAAGTTCTCTGTAAGAAAATCACAAATAAATTAAAATATCAACAATTTAACGAGAATTGTATCCCACACAACAGCAATTTTTTTGTTATAGTAAGTGAATATCCCTCGTCCATGTTTCACAAAATGGATAATTATAATGTTTTTTAAAAGTAATAACATCAATTTTCACTTGGGAAGAATCATCACATGTTTGACCCAAGAATTGGCCATAATACGGTTATGTAGACCAATCACAATCATGCAAATAAAAATAACTCTAACTCTCCAAGTAAAATATAATCCCCATTCATGATGATACAATAAAAATTGACGCTATGAAGTAAACAAAATCGAAGAGAAGGGTAACCATCAGCCTTCCCAGCAATTAATACAGGTACAACCTACTCCCTCCATACCGGTTTATAGGGGTATTACGCATTTCGAGATAAAACTTTAACTACTAATTTAGTCAATAAAATATAAGATATATATCACAAAAATTATACTATTGGAAACTTCTTTTAAATATGAATCTAATGGTATAATTTTTGTGACATATATCTCATATTTTGTTAAGCAAATTTATAGTCAAACTTTCTCCTCGAAATGTGTAATACCCCTATAAACCGTATGGAGGTAGTATATTATTCAGAATGTAAATCCAACACTCGAACAAATTTGACATGGAAAAGAGAACCTGAGGCCACACTAACTATACAAGTAAATCAATAACCCTATGGTAAGATTATTTTTTTAAGAATGAGACAAGCGCGCCAACATATGCATCGATCAATGCATGCGGCATTTATTATTTTATTAAAATGGGCGATTCTTACAAAAGACTACATCATGTGTCACACTCGATGGAAACATATATTAACCATCTACAAAGGAGAGAGAACATGTAGTGAACATGCACTAACATGTTAACCTAAGATCAAAATGCCAATTATATAACTAAGAAATCATCCCCACTACCACTAACATATTTCTCTCAACATGCATCATGTCCACCTCAGCAGCGTGCTGCATCAGCCAATAACATATTTTTCATTAGTATAATCACCAAATATTTTCATTGTGCAAACCGGCCGACTCAGACTTTTGAACTGTCAGTTATTTTGTGTTGACCGTACGTCGTCTTCTTTCACGGACCATTCGTCTCCTCCCTCAGCAACCTTTCACTCCCGTCTCCTCCGATTCCACTAGACACTCAATTCGCCCACCTCGCCTGGATGTCTCTTCATTTCTCCCTCTGGCACCTTTCCTACCTCCTTTATTCATCTCCACTTTCTATTCCCAACCGGCTGGCGATTCACGTTCTCCGACCTCACACCCATCAATCCCTTCCATTTAACCATCCCCCTTCCTACTTGGCTCAAACCTCCTCAGCCTCAGGTATACATGTCAGGTCGGCCATTCATCCCTCTCTCTCTATCTCTCAAGCTGCATTTTATTTTGAAGATTGGGATTTGAGACATTTTTAATATTGGATTTGTCTCAAATCTTCACTAGTAGTAAAACCATTATAGGTAGAAATGACATCTGTGGCGCACCTAAAAAATATGCTCCACAAAAATAAATTTTTTGGCGCACCAAAAACATGCACCACAGAAGTTTCGACTTTCTGTGGCGCATATTGGCATGGTGCGCCACAGAATTTCGACTTTCTGTGGCGCATGTGGACGAATGCGCCACAGACTTTTCATGGGGCCCACGTGGGGTCCAGCACTACAGATGGGGGAAGAGAATTTTGTGGCGCATATGCGTAGTGCGCCACAGAATGTCAAACTTCTATGGCGCATATGGGCATATGCGCCACAGATTTTTGACTTTCATGCGCCACAGATTTTTGACTTTCTGTGGCGCACTACGCATATGCGCCACATAATTCTGCAGGATTTTTTCTCCCCACGCAACTCCACCCCTCCCCCTGGATCGTCTTTTTTACCTCTGTAAAAAATAAAAGAAATAGATAGAAATTTCAAAAAATAAAATCCTTCGAGATTCCCATATATTATGTCATCTAGCACCACTGAAATTTAACAAACATGAATTTCGACTTTTTTTGCAAAATTGCGTGGAAAAATCATCAAACTGGATTTCTGGTTGCATACGAACTCGAAAAAAAACGCACAATATATCAAAATGTTCCCACGAAAATTCTACATTCAATTTCACCAGGGCTTGCCCGGTTGGACAATTTTTAGAATCGCTAAATTCGAAAAGAGTAAAAAGTTACGGTCAGTTAAAGATTTTTTCCTGCAAAATAGAAAAATTGAAAAAAATATTCTGTGGCGCACCAAGTATCCGTGCGCCACAGAAGTTTTGCCGTGAAATTTTGAATTTGGCCGGCGCCAAATCTCCTACTACTCCACTTCTCCTCCACCACTTCTCCGTCTTCCTCACTTCTCCTCCCACCACCACCACCTCCTCCTCACTTCTTCTCCACTATCACCACCACCACCACCACCTCCTCCTCCCTTCTTCTCCGGCGACCACCACCACCTTCTCCGGCGACCACCACAACCACCACCACCTCCGGCGACCACCACCACCACCACCACCTCCGGCCACCACCACCATCTCCGGCCACCACCACCATCACCACCACCTCCTCCGGCCGGCCACCACTATCACCAACACCACCTCCTCCTCCGGCCGGCCACCACCATCGCCAACACCACCACCACCACCACCATCACCACAACCACCTCCGGCCAGCCACAACCATCACCAACACCACCACCTCTTCCTCCTCCTCCTCCTCCTCCTCCTCCTCCTCCTCCTCCTCCTCCTCCGAGCAACACCACCACCTCCTCCTCCTCCGGCCAACACCACCACCACCACCACCACCTCCTGCTCCTCCGGCCAACACCACCACCACTTTTTAAAAAAATTCCGGCGGCTCTGACTGCCACTTTTTTTTTTAAATTCGAAAAAAGAATTCTGTGGCGCATATTGGCATGGTGCGCCACAGAAGTTTTGGCGAAGATTCTGTGGCGCATATTGACCTAGTGCGCCATAGAAGTTTTGAAAAATTATGTGGCGCATGTACATATGCGCCACAGAATTCAAATACTAATCGCGTGGTAACTGTGGCGACCTGGATATGCGCCACAGAATTCGATTTTGGTGCGCCACAGATAGCCTATTTTCCACTAGTGCTTTTCTGACTGCAAATAGCATGTGGAGTAGAAGCTCAAAGCAGTATTTCAATCTAAGCAGTGATGTGTTGGGGTTTTCCCGGTAAATCTTGTGGGAACGTGATTAGGCAAAAATATTGAACCAATAGATCGCAGCTAAGTGCTCAACTTCACATCTGAAACTATTTGGGAATATCGACTAATTCCTCTTATTTACTTTTTCCCCGCAAGATGGTTAAGGAGAGAGAATCAAAGCTCCTTGGAAAGAGCAAGTTCACCTTGTGTCAGATTGCATTGCAGACGGCACCATCCATGGGATTTCACACGATGGTCCAAATGGCACCAAAAGTAAAAAAAAAAACGTCCAGCCGGTTAAGTTCTGATTTGTGTTTGTGATCTGAGCTAGAAGAACTAAAGTGTTTACATTTTATCCTGTCAGATACCATTAGTTGCTGCCTATGGGTATTGGAGTATATATGTTGCCTCAATTTGTAGATGCCAGACAAAAATAAGAACATGCAGGTAATAAAATCATGACAACCAGGTGATTCACATTTCTGGACGGGCATAATGGCCACTAAGAAGCACCCCCCCCCCTTACGGTTTTTTCTCTATTAGAGATGGGTCGGAGATAAGGTTTTGGAAAGACAGATGGTTGGGAACAACTATTCTTCGCGAACAATATCCAACTTTGTACAATATTGTTAGGAATAAGGGTGACACCTTGCAGAAGGTGATGGAAACATCTCTGCCCTCTATATCTTTCAGACGGGATCTAATTGACCCCCGATTAACTTCTTGGAATGAATTGCTACAAAGGTTAGCTTTAGTACAATTATCACAAGGGGCCGATGTTCCGTTGAGATGACTCCGGGGGCAATTCCCCGTCCCGGCGGCGTGCCGGAACAGAGATTCTGTCCCCCGAAACTTGTCGTCGATGGCGGTGGCGCTGCGGAACCCTTGGTGGAATATGACTGATTGTTTAGGGTTTTCGTGACGGAAGGAATATATAGGCGAAAGGGCAGCGTCGGGGGAGCCAGGGGGCTCCCTCCCCATAGGTCGGCGCGGCCAGGGAGCCACCCGCGCCGCCATATGGTGTGGGCCCCCCTGCTGCCCTTCCTCGACTCCTCTTCGGTGTTCTGGAAGACTCCACGGAAAATAGGGCCGTGGGCTTTTGTTTCGTCCAATTCCGAGAATATTTGTAAACTAACTTTTCTGAAATCAAAAACAGCAGAAAACAGAACCGCATCGTGGCATCTTGTTAATAGGTTAGTCCCGGAAAATGTATAAAAACATTATAAAGTGTGAACAAAACATGTAGGTATTGTCATAAAACTAGCATGGAACATAAGAAATTATAGATACGTTGGAGACGTATCAGGGCGCAGCACATCATCCCCCCAAGCCCTAGCCGCCCCTCTCTCCCTCCTCCTTCTTCCTGCGCAGGCTTGGCGAAGCCCTGCAGGAATTTCTCCTCCACCACCACGCCGTCGTGCTGCTGGGATTCCAAGGGGATCTACCACACCCCCGCTGCCCGCTGGAACGGGGAGAGGACGGGCTTCATCGACACCGTATGCATGACCGAGTACGAAAGTGCTGCCAGATTGCAGCACGGGACGATCGACAACATCAACAACGAGATCTAATATCGTAAGCATTGGAATCTTTGAGGGTTAGTCTCACATGCATCTCGTTGCTTCGATCTTCGTAGATTAGATCTTGCTTCTTCCTAGATTGGATCTTGGTTTTTGTTCATGTTCACGGTAGAATTTTTTTGTTTTCCATGGTACGAACCCATCAGTGGTATCAGAGTCGTGTCTATGCATAGATCTGTTGCACGAGTAGAACACAATGGTTTTGTGGGCGTTGCTGCTCTTGTTGTTTTTGGTTAGTGTACTTTGCATCTTGCGGGATGGTGGGATGAAGTGGCCCGGGCTAACTTTACATGAACGCGTCTCATGAGACTTACTCCACGCTTGACATGCAACATGTATTGCATAAGTGGATTTGCGGCTGTCTGCTTCTCTCACCATAGTTAAGATTCAGTCCACTCTTTCTATTGACAACACTAGTATCACCGTTGTGGTTCATGTCCGTAGGTAGATTGGATCTTACTCGAAAACCCTGAACCACGTAAAATATGCAAACCAAATTAGAAGCGTCTAACTTGTTTTTGCAAGGTTTGGTGATGTGATATGGCCATGATGTGATGATGATTATATTTGATGTATGAGATGTTCATTATTGTATTATGGCAACAGGCCGGAGCCTAATGGTTGTTTTTAAATTTGTTAAGACCTGCGTGTCTATTCATCATGTAATAGCTTTATTTCAAGTAGTTGTTACAGTAGCTATAAGTGATGGACAACCATGGAGCGGCGCCATGGACCTTGGTGCAATGCTGGTGATGATGAAGATCATGCTCATGTGCTTTGGAGATGGAGATCAAAAGCATAAGAAGAAAGGCCATATCATATCACATATTATGAATTGCATGTGATGTTAATCCTTTATGCATCTTATCTTGCTTAGATTGCGATGGTAGCATTATAAGATGATCCCTCACATTAATATCAAGATAATAAAGTGTTCTCCCCTCGTATGCACTGCTGCTAAAGTTCGTCGTTTTGAAGCATCTCGTGATGATCGGATGTGATAGATTCTATGTTCACATACAACGGGTGTAAGCCATGTTGCACACGCGAAAATACTTGGGTTTGCTTGACGAGCCTAGCATGTACAGACATGGCCTCGGAACACAGAAAACCGAAAGGTTGAACACGAGTCATATGGATGATATGATCAACATATTGATGTTCACCACTGAAGCTACATCACCTCACGTGATGATCGGTTTTGGTGTAGTGGATATGGATCGTGTGGCACTAAACAACTATGAGAGATGTTGTATTAAGTGGGAGTTTATTTGTAATTAGATTAAAACATGAACTATTTTTTTGACACCTGTACCGTAAGGGAATCCCCTACGGTGTAGCTTTATATATATATAACCAGTTAATTTACCTATATATATATATATATATATATATATATATATATATATATATATATATATATATATATATATATATATATAGGGTCGCACTATTCTGAAACTGGTGCTCAGAATATTATTCTGAGCACCGCCGACCCTATAAGGCGCGATACGGATCACTGAGGAAAAAGGCGACCGGCCTTATCCACACCACGAACAAACCTCCATCCCCCGCCTGGCTCCCACCGCTAGCCAGGCCCGAGCCGGTGCCGACTGCCAAGATCCCGCCGCCACCTTCTAACATCGCGCCGCCGGCCATGGCTCCCACCTCCAATCTCGCTCTAGCTCGCCAACCCGAACGCAGCCCCCAACTGCCCCGATCCCCCACCTCCCTCACACCGGCATGCCCCTGCAGTGGCTCCGGCTTCTCCGGCGCCGGCGAGCTCCCACGCCGCCCCTCCTTCCCCACCACCGGAAGGGCCTCGCCCCGCCCCGACTCCACCTCTACCGGTAGGGCCTCGACCCGCCCCTCCATCCCCATGGCCGGCAGGGCTCCGCTCCTCACCGCCTTACCCGTCGCCGGCGGGCCCCATGCCTACGCACCTTCGCCTCCCCACGCCAATCTTCTGCGCGCCGGACATCCCTCCGGCAACGCCCAGAGAGGCTGCGCCCTTCCCCCAGGTCGATTACCGCGGCGGCCTGACCCAAACGCCTCTGGGTTCGGTCCCCCCTTCTCTGCCTCGCCGGGACTGATGGTGCTCCGACCCACCGCCGGCTGGTGCCCCCTTCTCGTGCTGCGACCCGCTGCCGGCTGGTGCCCCCTTCTGGTGCTGCGACCCGCCGCCGGCCACTGCTCCCCATACCCCTGTTGGTGTCTTGCCTGGACTTGAGGCAGTACAGATAGCTGAGGAGAAAAGTGCAACAGACAATAAAAAGAAGTATACACTACGCAGATACAACAAATGTACACCAGGACCAGGAGCACTGAGCAAACTCGTTCTTAAAACAACTTTGTCTCAATCAAATCCTTGGAACTAACCGATCGGTCTGGGCGTGATCTACTATTCTACTGTGCTATGTCAACCAGGATTGTGTTAGTGGAAAACTTAACGGTGCAATTTGCTTTGCCATTCTGTTAAGAAAATCCTGAGTTCCTGCATTGTGCTGGCATGTTATTTCACTCTCCATTCAGAAGGTTAAGAAAGTTTATAGTTATCTCCAGTTCGGTAGTAAGAGCTTGACTAGAATGTTGCTACTCGTGAAGCAGTTAAGTTGATGTTACCATGCCCATTAGTAGGAACAATGTATCTCTTAACTTCTACAGTCACATTGGTGTGCATGTGCCTGAATCACGTTCCGTAGTTTCAGTTAAAACATGTTTCTAGCTTGAGGTTGGATAGTGTTGTGTTGTGAATCAAATCCAGTCTGTTTTCTCGGGAAATACATGACATAATTAGAAGTTCAAGATCTGCGGGAAGTGCTTTAATAAAGACATAATTAGAAAATTTACATCGAGAAGTACAGACAATTAATCCGAGAAGTACATACGCCAGTTTGCGGAAGCACAAATGACCTCTCCGTTAGGATATACACACAATAGCATCGGGAAGTACATGACATAAGGTTTGAAAGTACAAACATTCTCTTTGTGATAATTCAAAGTCCACGTGAAGTGCTAAAAAAGTAATAGTCATGAAGTACACACTAAAAATTAGGAAAGTACAACGTCCGCCTTGTAGTGTATAAAAACCAAAAATCATTGATTTTTTTTTATCTCGTGGGAAGTACAAGTAGAGAATCTAATAAGTACATGCGGTGACTACGGGAAGTATAACTATCGAGATGTGCACGGAGTAATATTCAGAAAAGTTCACAACCCCTTGTGAAATAAGGAAAAATAATAAAACTAAAAGAAAAAAAAATCTCCATTTGGAAGTACAAAATCCCTAATTGCAGCATACTTCATCTTCCGGGAAGTACACACGTAAAAATTGGAAAGTACGAATTTATTAGTTTAGGAAAGACGCGATCATTAAAATAATTCTCCGAGGAAGTACAAGAAATGATTTATAGAAGTACAAACGAAGACCGTATGAGAAACTTATAGTCATTTTACTGAACACTTTCGTGAAGCAGTGCCGAGAAGTACAACCGCATATCCCTAGAAGCGCAAGTTCATGTCGAGGGAAGTTCAATGCTCTGTTTTTACGGGGCGGAAATCTATTGTTCAAATCTCATCGATTTGATCACCAACCACTTCAATCATTGTCACCAAAAGCTTTATATGGTAGAGTATATGTGTAATTTCATTACCTACAACATTTTACAACAAATAAATGGATCTAATCTATTAAATTCAAATTGTTATCACACAAAATATACCAGAAACATGATTTCAAAACTTCTAAAATTACTTTCAAATCGTTTGAAGTTGGCAAAAATGGTAGATACGAAAAATATGCGCCATTTTGAGACCTTTCCAACCGTATATCATTTGCATTGTTTAAATATACATCATGGAAATCGCGGGGAAAATCATTCGTTGCCCGTCACATAAAAAAAGCGGACAGTAATTCGTGTTATTCTATTAAACTATAAGGAATTAGAGAAAATAATTGGAATAAGAAAGTTGCGCCTAGTCCATAGCTTTCCAACGCCATATTATTTGCATCATTCCGATATACGGTTGAAACAAATCATCCAAATTACTCGTCCGCTCGTTTTTGAGTACGTCCGAATTTCAGTATTTTCAAAATTGTTCAAAAACTGTGAGGATTTTGAAAAAACATAAAACATGAAAAAGTTGCGCAATTTCATTATCTTTCCAACGGTATATCATTTGCACAGTTTCGATAAGCGATTCAAAAATCGAACTAAAAGTTCGTTTTCTGGCCATATAGAAGCGTTTTCGTATTTTCAAAATTAAATTTAAACCGTGCAAAATCTGTGAAAAGTGTGAACATGAAAAAGTTGCGGTTTTTCATTATCTATCCACCGGTATATCATTTGCATAGTTCCGACAAATTGTTGGGAAACATAAAGTAGAATCAGTAGCTCTGAAGAAAATAGGAAGTTCAGGTAAGTTCGACAGAAAGTTGAACCCTGTTATCCGGGAAGTACAACCTTGTGTCTAGGGAAGTACAAGTCGGTGCTCAGAATATTATTCTGCAACCGGTTGCAGAATAGTGCTGGTATATATATATATATATATATATATATATATATCACCACACATGTGCATCAAGATGGGTACTTGATTGGACCACTATTTCTTTTCCCATTTCACATTGCAATTTTGGAAATCATTTCACATGACCTGCTCCTGTTCAGATCAGAGCAAATATGGAAACATGTACAGCCTCACCATCACTTTAAACTGCTATGAGTCAGCTGCTTTTCAAAAGTGTAGTTCAAAAATTGCTATGAAACAGGCAAACAGCAAAAGCAGCAGTCTGTGCCGTCTGTTGGGCCTTCTGTGCGTGCTGCTCCTGTTGCAGCACATGGGCCTGGCAGACAGAGTTTCAAATTTTTAATGCATTCGGTACCCGACATGCACATGGGCTGGATGGTACTGGCAGGTACTTAACAGCCCACTACCGTCATCCTGCTGGAATGGGCCTACCATCACATGCTCCAACATTGATTCGGTACCTCCTCACCTAGTCGATACGTACACCAAGCTCATCTCTGGGAGCATGTCATTTCAGTCTCAAAACGTTAGTTATTAAGTACTGAACATGGGTTCCCTCAAAACAAAAAGTACTCAGCCTGGCAACATGAACATACACCACATTTGATGGAAAAAATGGCAGGACATATGATTCAGCACCTCGAAGTAATTTGTTAAGCACCCATTGCTTGGGAAAGAATCGAGCACAAAGGCACAGTTGGCAAGGCAGATTACTCAGCACCAAAGCAGAACTTGTTAAGCACCCTCGGAAGAATACATTCAGCGCCGTAGATGAAATGGTTCAGCACCTCATACCATGGCCAAGCCTCTCATCTGTCACCTGATATCATGTAATATTGGTTAGGAATAAGAACAAACTAGAAAGGAACTTTTACAAGTGACATAAAGTAAACAGGATTCCTTTTTGTACAAGAAAAGAACAGTGGACATCAATTTGGTACCCGCAGAAGAAACATTAAGTATCTAAGATCCCAGACATTACAGAAAAATTAGCAGTGGGATGACTGGACGTTGTCCATGCCCGTGACTAGGACTCCATTTCTGATCTAGCAAATTAACCAATCATATGAGAATTCACACACTTCAAAAATAACATTTCTAATTGGACAGTAACAACTCAGTACCAAGTGATGATGCATCCGGCACTATGAAAACAAGGTTTTGTAACAAGAGTGTTGGATGCCTACAGAAACATGGTTAAGTGCCTACCAGTTTTGACTACTACTAAGTACCCGGTTTGCAGAAATCCTAATGAGTGGATTAGCACATAGTAGAAATCCTTGCAAAAAAATCTTTCATGAGACCAAGGCAAGATAGACAGAGCGCATCCAGCACCCAAATTCAATCTGTTAAGTACCTACCAAGAAATTCACGGAAAAACAGCAAACAAAGTGAAGACAAAATTTATTCAGCACCATGTGTTAACTTGTCACGCACCCATCTGATTCAGCACCTCGGAGAATCTTGTTAAGCACCCCATATGATTCAGCACTTCGGAGAAAATTATTCAGTACATACAGTTAGTCTTCAAGCTACATTTAAAGGAGTGGCAGTTAGCTAAACATATTAAAATCTTAACAAAGGTTGCCCAATAAATGTGGTACAGATCAAGTTTTTTGGGACCACCAATCATAATGGAATTTCAGCCCTTTCATTAGCTCAGTACAAAATCATTAGTTATTAAGTACTCAGGTTCTCAAAAGAAAAAGTTATTAAGTACTCAGAGCAGCTCCTATCAATCGGCTTACTCAGAGCAGCTCCTATCAATCAGCTCAAAAGAAAAAGTTATTAAGTACCATGGTCCAGCACCCAGCTTCAAATTACTAAGTTCCTGTGCATCACCGGTTAAGTACATCCTATGTGCAACCAAACAAGTAATGTGAGTCTATCGGCTAGGCAATTTATTACTATAAAATCAATGGCTCAACAGAAGGAAAACTACTAATTTCAACTTGTTTATCGGAGAAACAAATGATTCAGTGCCTTAAATGATTCAGCACCTGTAGAAGGTTATTAAGTACCACATTTGTCTTGTATAGGTCATTAAGTACTACAAGATCAATGATTCAGCACCTCACAACATCATGTTAAGCACCCATATGATTCAGCATATCGAGGCAACTTGTTAATTAAGATCCCCTATTCAGCATATCTGGTAACAACTCCAAATAAATAACACCATGGGTGAAGACCAAGCAGCTACTCAACTAAAGCTTGAATAAGAACAAGGGATGCAGAAATGATTCAGCACCCCAGAGGCACTTGTTAAGCACCCATATGATTCAGCACCTGAGAGCAACTTGTTAAGCACTATGTCAATTCAGTACTAGAAGATAAATGACTCAGCACCAACCTGGGATAAACCCCAATACCAATGAGTCAACACTACCAAACCAATTACCTACGAAAAATGATTCAGCACCCGGGTAAACTTGAGAAATATTTTCAAGTACCTAAGAAAAAATGTAACATACGATCATACAAATTAGATTTTCCAGAAACCAAGTTCTTCGATAACCTTGCTGCCAATAGATTAGAGAACTAGTGAAGTGTCAAATCTTGCTTGCATGGGATAGACAAAATTCTCAAGCAGAAGTCAAAGTACGGAATAGTGCACACATACAGGAATGCGCAATAACACTAGAAGAAACATGTGTTTCAGTATAAGAATCCGCAGTCTTTTTAGGATATGTAGTGCTTGACCACGGACTAAAATAGTGGAAAAAATCTGAGAACAAGCCATTCATCTCGGAAACAAATGATGAACATCTTCTCTTATGCAACACAACACACAACTTGTCAAACATCCACGGAAAATACAATCCACAGTGAACAATTCCCCAGGACATTTCAACACATGCAGAAATTTAAAGCAACTAGTGGCATATTCAGGCCACAAATACATGAAGAAAAGGGAAGAAGCCAGTGAAATTATGTCAACACCTGAACGTCCTGAACAAAGTTCAGTTTTATTCCATAAAACTCAGAATATTTTGATGCAGAAGATTAACCAGATTTAAAGGACTTAAAAAATCTTCAGAGCACCATAACACAGAATATTAAATGTGTCGAAATTATGTATTAAATTATGCATGAGTGACCATGGAAAACATCTACCAATGTATCATAAGAAGAAGAAGAAAAAAATCCTTATTTCTAAAAAAAGAAGAGGTCCCAATCCTTCATCACAGCAAGAAATCAAGTGCATGGACACAATGTGACACATGCTGGCAGTCAAGACCTGTAGTCGAGATTTCCCTTTTTCTTCATGGATAGATATGTTGGCACACTCTTGCTAGGTACTGAATAAGAACAAACTATATAAACCCGCATCCATTGAAACATGTTCAGAGAAGCAAGTCCACTTTGAACAACAAGTATATGCAATGTAATTCTTGAACCATAAAATCAACAACAATAATAGTGATAGTTCAACACATTCAGACATCTTTAATATATCTTCATAACTTGTGCAATGATCAATAAGCAGCTACCAAAAATGGCATGAATTCTTTCACGCTCTACGGACTGACACCCAAACATTGACAGAGAAACACAACAGCAAGCATGAGCAAGAAAAGGCGAGCAAGGTGATCTCTTTGCACCGACAGATCAAACAATCCGGGAGAAGAAACATATAGTGCAAATGAGGTTGTGTGACAGTTCACAACATCATTGTTCTAACTAATCAGAACCTCTTCTGTTGACTGTTGTCACTCCATCGAAGAGGTCAACAGGAACATTGCGATGTCGGAGCCAATATCAAGGCCACAAAGAACATTCATCAAGTATCCAAAGATCACAGTACATCTAGGAAACAAGTTCAAAGAAAAAATTATCATGTAAAAGTCAAAGTACTAGAGGCTAGGAAAAGTTGCTGAACAAGCCGATAAAATTTAGTACTAGTGGCTAGGAGAAACACATCAAATACAATGACATATGCATCAAGCTCGGCTGTTTCCCATTGATGAGGCTTCCTTCCTGTTTTTGCAATCAAAGCAAAAGCAACATGCATGGCCAGGAATCAAACACATAGATGAACACAACATGAGCCAGTATCTGGATAAACACTCACCAGGTACATGGGATATAATTGTAGAACAAAGATGATTACACTGCCATTATTAATATATTAATCACTTTTTGTTCAATACGACATGAAACTGTAAGAGCAAAAGCATAATTCACTCGAGTGCTGATTATAACCTCATAGGATTCTGAATCGCAGAAAAATCATGCGCACACATATAACAAGCACTACGTCCTAGAAACAACTCACAGAAATAGAGCAAGGTTGAAAAAATAGCACATTGAAACAGAATTAGAGAGACAGACCACGCTCCAGCACCACATGCTAGACTAGAAATTTGAACTGATTTGAAGTTCTTAACTGGACAGAAAAATGAGAAAGAAGCAATAATCTGATCTAGAGCTCTCTACAAAAAGAAAGCGTGCAGCTGCTAGCTCGGTTCAGAAACAGAGCACTCAACTAATTAAAATTGCTGAAACGAGGAAGTGTGCTCAGCCTGCTTCAAGACACGCATTGCTTGACCCATAAATTAAAGGCAGCGTCAAGGAACCTCGATGGAAGCTTGCCGTGGTATTCTGATGGCCAGATCGACGGACATGCTGGCCTGCGCTGAAGCCAAGATCCGTCACACCAGGCTGAGGATCTGGTGCGGGGATGCCTTGATAAGGCTGAGTGTGGGGTGGGAAGGCTGGCCGCCACTGACCCCTGCTTCCTTGGGGCCCAACCGTCGCCTCTAGCCGCCCACCATTCCCCTCCGCGCGTGCGCCTCATGGCTCCACTGCGATGGTATTCCTCCACCCGCCCTTTCTAGTCCAACTCCCGCTTCTCTCCAGCCGCACCGAGGACCACCTCTCCCGCTGTCACTCCAGGATCCACTGCCGCCACCCAAGATGCAACTCCTGGAACTCCTCGCGCCGCATGGTTGGCCGGTCTTCCGGCTCGCCGCCGGCAGGTCCCGCGCGCGCCTCCCTGGTTCCTCATGCTCTCCGCCAGTAGGGCTCGCGGCAGGGGAGGGACGGGCCTCCGCCGGTCGATCTGCGGACGCCGAGGTACGGGCCGCCGTCTGTTGATCCGCAGAAGCGGAGAGGCGAGCCGCCACCGTCGATTTCGTGGCAGGGGAGAGGCGGGCCGCCGCCGGTCGATCCGTCGGCCGGTCGATACGGTGGGCCGGCGGCGCGTGTGCGATGCGCCGGGCAGGCCGTGGAATCGGCGATGCGCCGGGACGGACGGGGGATCGGCGGGGACGCTGCGAGTGGACGGGGAACCGGCGGCGCGTTGGCGATGCTGCTCGTGGCGGTCGGGGGGAGGAGGGCTAGCTTTTTATCGTGGGTGATGTGAGTGCGGTGAGATGAAGTGGCCGTCCATGCCTGTGGAGTCACAGTGGTCCATGACAGGACACAATATGGACCATCAAAAAGCTACTCCTCAAAATTCCTCATTGGGACATTGGACCACAACCATAAAATGCAACAAATTGAGACAAAACTTGTTTCACAGACGAATCTCCGAGCGCAGTGGATGGTGAGAGATGTAGTCACCACGGTGACCGCACATACATATAATTTTGTCTATATATATATATATATATATATATATATATATATATATATATATATATATATATATATGGAAGCTCGGATGGGGCACCTAGGAGCATGGGCACCCAACGTGTATTTCGTACATACGCGGAGTGTACGTGTCTAAATTACACATACCTAAGGTTTACATACCTAACATATACACATACAAGTTACACATACCTAACATTTACATACTTAACATACACACATGCAAGTTACACATACCTAACATATATATACATGTATCAGTGTACGTACACCTTATGTATGCAATATCTTAGGTATGTATCACTTGAGTATGCATATCTTAGGTATGTATATACCTTAGGTATGTGTAACTTAGGTATGTATACCCTCAGGTATGTGTACTACAAAGCAAAAATACGCGTATCTATGTATGGTGCCCGGGCACCTAGGAGCACCAGTTAATTTACCTATATATATATATATATATATATATATATATATATATATATATATAGGGTTGCACTATTTTGCAACCAGTGCTCAAAATAATATTGTGAGCACCGACTGGCCTTATAAGGGGAGCGCGAGGAAAATCCGACTGACCCGCCCGCCCCACTAGTTCCCCGTCCGGCCATCCCTAACCTCCCGCACGACCCCTTCCTCCGATTCCCCGCAGGGCAGCTGGCGCCGCCGCCGCCGCGGCAACCCCACCACCGGCCCGGCTTCCCGCCTTCTTCGCCGTTCCCCGCATCCAACACCACACCGGCGACCCTCGCCTCCCGGCTCGGCCGCGGCGGCGCCGCCTCCCACGACCTCCGCAACCGCCGCCGTTCTCCTCCACGGCAAGCACGGAGAGCACAGGCATGCCCATCCTCGCCGCTTTGTAGCCCGCCCGCCAGCAACTTCCCACAGCGCCGCGCAAGCACCGATGCGCCGCCGCCGCGCAGTCCCAGATGCGCCGCCGCCGCGCACCAATTTCGTGGACGTCGATGGCCTTGTATCCTGCCCACCGCCTATCCGGGATCCCTCCGCCGCCGCGGTCACCCGTGCGTCGCCGGACCAAGTCCGGACGGGACAGGCCTCCGGTCGGGATGGCCTCCGGTGGCTCCTCCGTCGGCACTCCGCAGGTCTCCCCTGGCTCCGGTGGCTGGGGTTCTTGGCGCCGCCGGTCGGGTTGGTTGGCACATCCCCGATGGTGGTGTCACTAGTGCCCAGGCATTTGGCTAGTTCAATCATTCTATTTCGAACAGTACACATACTTTTTTTTTTTGACGTGAACAGTACACATACTTTAAGATCGGTAGTAGGGTTGCTGGGAGCTAAAACAATTTAGTTTGATTTCCATTTTGAAGAGAATCGTTGGCTGAAGATTTGTTAATAACTGAGCTTAGTATTCTTGGTGATGCATCACGGCACCGGACTCCAACAAGCTGCGGCAAGCCGCAACACCATGTACTGCTGTGAGAAAATTGGAACATTTGATGGGAATTGAAAAAACAAATCAAGACGTATCAGTACATATGTTTGAAGTGTGATTTCAAACCTGGAAGTTTACTTTTTGGTCTGTGGCCTGCATTGACCGTCGTACATCGCGGAACCTTGGTCGCCTACTGCCGAGATGCCATTCTGTAGCCTACACATGGAGGGATGTTTTGATTCTTTTATCTTTGACTAGGAACATATTGATTGGTCGCTACTAGCCGACAAATACTTGTATTTACGAAGTACATGTATCTGTCTATGGAAGGTACAAAGAAGAAAAATCAAGAAGTTCAATTGGCAAATAATGAAAAGTACACAAATTCAAATAAGTACATGGCAGTAAATTTAGCAAGTACGCTAAAAATAATATAGGAAGTGCAACCGCATTGCCCAAGAAGTACAAGTTAATATAGGAAGTGCAACAAAAACGGCTAAATCCCAATGTAGAAAAAAACAAAATAATCCCGTCACGAGCAGAAAAAAAACAAACGTGCGTGGAAGTTTATATAATTGACGACGAGAAGTACAACCAGCTGACACGAGCAGTACATCCACTTAATATAGGAAGTACAAGAAAAACCGACAAAATTCAAATGTAGAAAAAACTAAATAATCCCGTCATCTGCGAGGAAGTACGAGCAGTGATTCCGAGAAGTGCAGGCAGAGACAACAGGAAGTACGACCGGTTATTACATGAATTAAAAGTGTTCAAAGAAAATATCCTCGCATAAGTTCACATAGAAAAAAAACAATAATAATCCCATCACCCGTAAGGAAGTTCATATACTTGACAATGAGAAGTACAACCATTCGACACGAGCAATACACCCACTTAATATAGGAAGTACAAGAAACCCGACAAAGTTCAAATGTAGGAAAAAACAAAATAATCCCGTCATCTACAAAGAAGTACGAGCCGTGCTTCCGAGAAGTACAGGCGGAGACAACAGGAAGCACAAGCAGTAATTACATCAAGAAAATACCCCCACATATGTTCACATAGCAACATTGTGAAGTTCAAATATTAGGATCCAGGAAGTACAGAATCTCTTAAATAGAATATAGGGACAATCTAAAATTATCATTTCAAAGCACACATGCTAGTTTTTATAAAACACACTTGTATCAAAACATTTCCAGGAAGTACAACCAAGAAGGCCAGGAAGTACAAGGACATGTCGCGGGAAGTTCAGATATCCGTGGTTGTGCTGAGCATTTTCTGTGGCCATGGACCTCAAACGGACACCGTATGAGAAACTAATAGTCATTTTACTGAACAATTTTGTGAAACAGCGCCGAGAAGTACAACCGCATTTCCCTAGAAGTGCAAGTTCGTGTCGAGGGAAGTTCAATGCTCTGTTTTTACGGGGCGGAAATCTATTGTGCAAATCTCATCGATTTGATCACCAACCACTTCAATCATTGTCACCAAAAGCTTTATATGGTAGAGTATATGTCTAATTTCATTACCTACAACATTTTACAACAAATAAATGGATCTAATCTATCAAATTCAAATTATTATCCCACAAACTATACCGGAAACATGATTTCAAAACTTCTAAAATTACTTTCAAATCGTTTGGAGTTGGCAAAAATGGTAGATACGAAAAAGATGCGCCATTTTGATACCTTTCCAACCGTATATCATTTGCATTGTTTAACTAT
Organism: Lolium rigidum; assembly: GCF_022539505.1. NCBI lineage: Eukaryota > Viridiplantae > Streptophyta > Magnoliopsida > Poales > Poaceae > Lolium > Lolium rigidum. Next base: position 83,403,286 of record NC_061508.1, read on the forward strand.
ACCGCATGGAAATCGCGGGGAAAATCATTCGGTGCCCGTCACATAAAACTAAGCGGACAAGTAATTCGAATTATTCTATTAAACTATAAGGAATTAGAGAAAACAATTTGAATAAGAAAGTTGCGCCTATTCCATAGCTTTCCAACGCCATATCATTTGCATCATTCCGATATACGGTTGAAACAAATCATCCAAATTACTGTCTGCTCGTTTTTTGAGTACGTATGAATTTCGGTATTTTCAAAATTGTTCAAAAACTGTGAGGATTTTGAAAAAACATAAAACATGAAAAAGTTGCGAAATTTCATTATCTTTCCAACGGTATATCATTTGCACAGTTTCGATAAGCGATTCAAAAATCGAACTAAAATTTCGTTTTCTGGCCAAATAGAAGCGTTTTCGTATTTTCAAAATTAAATTTAAACCGTGCAAAATCTGTGAAAAGTGTGAACATGAAAAAGTTGCGGTTTTTCATTATCTATCCAACGGTATATCATTTGCATAGTTCCGACAAATGGTTGGGAAACACGAAGTAGAATCGAGTAGCTACGAAGAAAATGTGAAGTTCGGGTAAGTTCGACGGAAAGTTGAACCTCGTTATCCGGGAAGTACAACCTTGTGTCCAGGGAAGTACAAGTCGGTGCTCAGAATATTATTCTGCAACCGGTTGCAGAATAGTGCTGGTATATATATATATATATATATATATATATATATATATATATGAACAAAGAAACAAATTGTACAAGGGGTAAGAGAATTACCCCCAGAAGAAGGAAGAAAAGAGAAAAAGAATATTACATCAAGGTGGTTCAAAAGATTCTAACAAAGACATGGACAGAATCAACTGAATATATCACGGAGCCACCCTAGAAGAGGTTGGACTGTTGTTTGCTTCACTCTGTAATGATGTAACTAGAGATCACTCTGCAACCCACTTTCCATCTCTCCAAGGAAAAGGGGATGGCCTGCAAAATAAAATCATTCACTTCCAAATGTTCCAGGCAGCACAAGCAAAGACCTCAACAAAGCAGGGCCCTTGGAAGTTATTTTTGACTTCCCAGAATCCTTCTGCCAAAGATTTGTCATTTGGCCACTGCATGTTGATGGAATTCCAGCATCCTCTAGCAAATTCACATTCAAAAAATAGATGTGATCTTGTCTCCAGACTGGCCGTATAACATAGAGAGCAATCAGTCCCAGAATCAATTCTCCAATTCTTACGATGCATTATATCTCGTGTATTTAGTCTGTCAAGCATGAGTAACCAGAGGAAGACTTTGATTTTCGGAAGGGTTCTAGAGGACCAGATGGATATCATTATTTCATTCCTAGGAACTCCTTCAAACATAAAATGATAGTACCTTGCTGAAGTGTATTTTCCCCCGAAACCAAGGTTCTTTGATCATGGGCTTCGGCATTGAGAGGATTATCAATTGAAAATTGTTGAACAATCTGCAACTCCTGGAAAGCTTCAATTGAAAGAGGAAGATAAAACTTTGAGGTCATGTCCTCTTCATTGATTAAGGTCGCCACCGAGATGTCTTCATCCAGTGCAAACGAGAATAGGCGTGGAAATTTGTCACACATCAGGGTTCCCTCTTGCCAAAAATCCTTCCAAAAGAGCACCGAGGTGCCATTTCCAATTTTACATCTCGAAATGCTGCGATATTCTCCAACAAGACTGAAGATGTCCCTCCACCAAAAGGAACCTTTGCCCGTTTTTGTATGAGGTACATTGTCTCCATATAAGGACCAAACCAATTTTACCCTGGGAGTGTCAGCATGTGCATAGAATTTGTGTAATTGCTTCATCAGCAGAGCCTTATTTTGAAGTTCAATATTCTTTACACCTAGTCCACCATACTGTCTAGGTCGGCATACTGTACCCCAAGCCGCCAAAGCATTCAGCGAGGATGAATCTTCCTCCTTTTCCCACAGACAATGACGATGCGCTCTATTACACATGTTGAGCAATGTTTTCTGGATTTTAAGAGAGCACATGTAAAAGGTAGGAAGAGTGGATAGGACAGATCTCACATATTCCAATCTTCCTCCATAGCCAAGAAAACGAGCACTAGCATTAAGCCTTCTTTCTACTAAGCCCACCAAAGGAGAAAGATCTTGGATGGTTGGTTTGGTCACTCCCAAAGGCAGGCCTAAGTATGTGAATGGCAGATGACCCACTGCGCAACCAAAGGTGTCAGCCAAAAACTGAAGGCTGTCCTCCGAGACATTGATGGGAATCATGCATGATTTTGAGTAACTTACTTTCAAACCTGTTGCTTGTGCAAATTTTTCTAACACTTCTTTCAGGGCAGTTAATTGGGTAGGGCAAGCTTGCAGAATGAGTAACGTGTCATCAGCGTATTGCACAATGGGAAAATCTGTGTTGGGTATGTTCAGAGGGGCTACAATCTCACCTGTCTGGAATAACCCATTTACCATGGCCTGAAGTAATTCTGACACCCCCACAAATAGTAGAGGGGAGAGAGGGTCACCCTGTCTTACATCCCTACGACAGTTAAATTTCTTTCCTAGGACTCCATTGAGCAAAATTTCAGAAGTACCACTTGACATAAGCATGTTTAACCACATTATCCATTTCTGATCACATCCAAAAGCAGTAAAGATTCTCAATATAGCTTCATGCTCAACTGTGTCGAAAGCTTTTGCAAAGTCCAATTTTAGGATTACTGTTTCCCCATTCCCTGTTTGCATTGATGAATATATTCATATGCCCAACCTACACAATCTTGGATGTTCCTTGAATGTAGGAAGCCATATTGATTGACATGAACCAACTGAAGAATCTTTTCTTGTAACCGGTTGGCCAAAATTTTAGTGATCAGTTTGAGACAAATATTAAGCAGAGAGATTGGTCGATAGTCATTAGGCCCCTCAGGTGAAAGAATTTTGGGGATTAGAGTGATGAATGAATCATTTATGCTCTGGAGATTAACAGAACCAGCTCAAAATTCATCACAAAGTCTATAAAAATCATATTTGATAATTGGCCAACAAACCTTGAGAAAGAGACCAGAAAACCTATTTGGGCCAGGTGACTTGTTAGAAGGCATGTGAGCCACCACTTGATCAATTTCATCAGTAGAGAAGGGTTTAGAGAGATCCTCAAGTCCTGCCAATGGAGTCAAGTATTGGGTGAAATCAAAATTCTCCATAATGGGGACAGAGACACCCAGTCTTTCCTTATAGACATGCCATAAGAGTCTGGCCTTTTCATGATGATCAACAGCTAGAGATCCATCTGCTCTGGTAAGGGAGGCAATTGAGTTTTTCCTATATCTGATGGTGGCCATAGAGTGAAAAAAAGAGGTGTTCTCATCTCCCAATTGAGCCCATCGAGCTGTGCACCTCTTTTTTCCAATAGTCCTGTTTGCAAGTGAGGAGGTGCTGCAGTTTCTTTTTAGCAATGTTGCGAAAATTCCATTCTGAAATATGCAACGATCTTTGTTCCTCATAAGAGTCCAGCTGAAAATTACAGAGTTACAATTTTTGATCAAAGAGTGTAGTACCTAAAAACTTGAACTCCATTTTCTAATCCCTTTCTCAGTAATTTCAGTTTAGCTGATAAGCATTTAGCTCCATCTCCTGGGAAATTAATGTCCCAAATATTTCTCACCACATCAATAAAGCCAGCAGCCTAGTCCAGAAGGTTTCAAATCGAAACACCTGTGCTTTGGAAATGGAGGAGCCAATAGAGACAACACAGGGTGTATGATCTGAAGTGGGCCTAGAGAGAGGTTTAACCAGGGTATTAGGGAACTTAAGTGTCCAAGTATTAGATGTAAAAAACCAATCTGATTGCACCATAAGAGGGTCTGATTGCATATTGCTCCACGTATAGGATCTTCCTTTGATAGGCAATTCAATGAGACCCAAATAACTAATAATCTCATTAAAGGTGGCAATATCAGTCATGTTTGCCCCTTCACGGTTACGGTTCTCCGCAAAGCGATAGAAGTTGAAATCCCCCAGAATAAGCCAAAGAGAATCATCAGCTATATCTAGAGAGAATAGCCAGACAACAAAGTTTGCTCTAGCTACACCCTCACAAGGCCCATATACATTCACCACATTAAACATCTCAGCAGATAAAAGAGAGGTAAAATTAACCACAATCCCAAAGCTTTCCTCCATAATAACATGACCAGTAAAAGGCTAACCACCCATAGGATTAGGAGGCCACCAGAGGCTCCTTCCGAGGGCACAAAAGCAAAGTGATCAAATCTCTTGGGAGCAAACTTTCTAATAAAGCTGGAGTCAAAATCACTTTTTTTAGTTTCCTGTAAACAGACAATGGATGCACTGCTTTCTTCCAACGTATTACGCACAAGAGGCCATTTAGCAGGATCATTAATCCCACGGATATTCCAGCTTAGAACAAACCACGAGCGATTACTATTAAAAGTTCCATGATTCATACTTAGTTTCAAGCACAAAATAGTCCCCAGAGGAGTTCACAAGCACGACAGGCATAGCCAAACCATAGTTCAACACACATAGGAAAGAAAAAGCATAAAGAAAAAGGCCATCAGCTCGATCACTTCTTCTCCTGCAAGAGACGCTCAGCTGTGAGCTCGGCAGGATCAATCTGGAAATCTTCAATACCAATACGTTGCATCTCCTCAATCTGCAAAACCTCTAGTGCTACAGCTTTTTAAGTTTTACGAGGACGACGAGTGTCTGCCAGTACCTGATGACAGTAGCCCTCGTTGTTGTTGCGAGTGCAATACCTGACAGAAGATTTCACCTTGGGCACCTCTTGAGATTTGCGTGGCCTTCCAGGACGTCTCGGCCCAGCAGCAGGCCCAGGGTTGCTAGCAGCAGGCTGAACCACAACCCAGTTAGCATTTGAATCTTCTTGCTCCAGGTCGATTGGTGCCCAGCAAAGCTCCCCATCTTCTCCCAGATAAAGATATTTGAAAGTATCAGCCCAGATTCCTGCGGTTGGTTGCAGTAAATTCTTCACAGAAAAGGCTATAGCTGCATCCAAGCAAGAGGTACCAAATTCCAGTTCGAGAACAGCAGCTTCAAAGAACTTGTCCCTGGAATCCAAAGGGAACACATCTAGCCATTCAACTGTATGATCCTGAGCCAAAACCAGAGGCAGAGCAGCTTCCCCAGGACCTGCAGTAATGCACTGAACCCTACTGTATACAGAGTTGCTGAGAAAAACAATAAGCTGTCTGAATTCTTCCACTCCATAACAAACCAGCTCAAGAGAGTGAGGGGCAATAATAGATTCTGAAGTTTCAGGGACAGATGAAGGGACAACTATCATTGAGCTGATTCTATTAGAGCTTTCACCCACCTCAAAAGTGGAAAACTGAGCACCACCTGGCAGAGCTTCCACATGCAGCAACATATTATCACCTCCAGCTCTAATGAAGCGCAGATCACCACTCTGTCTTCCATTCACCACATCATCTGCATCATCTTCCATGTTAGAGAGTGAAGGAGACCAAGTGTCTGGGTCATCAGAAACATTATCTTCAGGCACCACACCATCCATCATAGAGCTGCCCCCATAGCCTATGATGGCACGCCAGCTTTCCCCTTCATAAGGCCATTCTCCCCAATCTCCATTGTCAACCTGCTGCCCATGTGGTGCCTCCCATGCAGCATCATCATTTTGCTGGTGCCAAATCTGCAAATCATGCGCATGCTGTTGTGCCAAGTTCAGGAAAGGCAGAGTGTAAGGGTGTGGCGAAGCATTCATTGGTGGCACCTGATCTTCATTACCAATCAACTGAGGATCAACGGTCCTACCATGCAGCACATAAATAGGAACCGACCAAGATCGTCCTAGAACTCCAAACATGTTTGCAGCTCGAGTAACTACCAAGCTAAAGGGTACCAGACTCAGAGATTTAATCAGAACCTTCACTAGAACCCTAGTCATGTCAAGTCTAGGATTATGCCACAACTCTAGTTTTCCAAAGAGAGATACTGCTTTGTTAACATAGTAATTGGTCTGATAATCCAGAGGAAAATTCACCATAAGAACCCAGGCTTCCCTCTCAAATATAGGTGATCTCATGTTCAGACCCTCATCATGACGAACTACAGAAAACATGTGGACTTCATCCCTATCCATGGTATGCGACCCAGTCTCAATCAGATGATCTCTAATGGCAGCAGATTCAAATTTAGCCAGCCCAATACCAATGATATAGACCCGACCAGTAACCGGTGCATGATGATCTCGATTCAGAATAGCACAAACCACTGCAAGAGCTTCTTCCTTGTCGATGTCCTCCAGCTCTAGAACGACGACAATGATCGCATATTCCTCATGGTGCAGCGGCGGGTCTCCCACAACCAGCATGCTCCTCTGCAGACAATCCTCCGGGCTAGGCTCGATGGTGACGGGGCCGGGGTGGAAGCGGAATGGCAGAACTGGGAAGTTCGCCATCGCTTCTTCGTCCGAGGGCGGCGGCAGTAGAACTGGTGGCGGCGAGTTGGGTAGAGGAGGAGCGATTTGTGGTGGCGAGTATAGCGGAGGGAGCGGAGCACCCGAAGGGGGAGGACAAACAGAGGAACAACAGGAAGGGGAAAACACAGAAAGCTTATAAATCCCCTGTCGGCAGATAGTCTCGTAAGGGGGAATGGCAGTTACGCTAATCTCATTAATCACTTGATCCACTTCCAAAACCGGTTTGTTGACAGTCTGCATTTGTTCCAACGGTGGCAAAGGATCGAACTCCTGAGGAAACAAAGCGTCGGCCTTAATGACCCGATCCACCTAGACAGAATGTCTTTTAATTCTCCAGATTTTCTTGTTTGGGCATTGGTCTATCACATGTTCAGCCCAAAAACAATTCCTGCACCGGCTAGGACAAGCCCGACCCATATGGCCCAAACTGAAGCAACATCTACATCTGATTTCTGAAAGACACTCCTTTTTGACATGACCCCAACAAAGACAATGTGTGCAAAGAATATCAGAGTTGTTGGGCTTGGGTCCCTTAAGCAAATCTTGAATAATCTCCGAAGAAGGAAGGCCCCAAATTCCCGTAGCCCTCTCAATTTCAAAATCTGAATATCCCGCCTGCCTCTGATCAAGAATGCAATTAAGGTTCAGCGGAGAAAAAAGCGGATCCTCCATAAAGCGGTCCTTCCAGTAATTAGGATTCCTAAAATTTCGCCCAATAAACATCCTGGAGATCAAATCCGAATTAATGTGTCCATGATCTAAGGAATTATCCCAAAATGTGCAACTCATGCTTCCCACAATGAAATGATGTTCAATCGTTTTTGAGGAACTTTCTGGAGCTAAAGATACAGGCGAAAAACTTGGAATCTTAGTACAGGATGCAACACCTTTTCGAGATGAATGTTCCGGCACCTTAAAACCAAATTTAGCTAATTCTGCAGAGGAAGAACCATCAAAAGCATTTGCAGAAAGGACACCCAAGGGAGCCTTCACCGCGAAAGAATTCGACCGCGGCACCCATTCCATGCAAATCTGTTGAGCTCTAGGCTTAGAAGACCACCCCAACTCCATCACCTTATCAGATCCTTTCACTGGTGGTAGAAAACATGGTGCAAATCCATCTCCTCGAAAGAGGGAGAAAGAACAATGAATATCTGGCCAGCAACGTTCTCTTAGAGAATAAATAAAATGTCCAACCTTGTTGGAGGCCACAGAGAATCTAAACTTTTTATCAGCGAAACGTGTCACCCGAAAACCAGAAGCAGATCCACCCAAACAACATTCCAAAGCCAGAGCCACTGCATCTTCAGACAGAGGGAAAGAGGCTTCCAAGAACGAGACCACCAAGAAGAACTCCTTGCCTCGAGAGGAGGGAGAGAAGTGAACAGGGGAGTTGAAACGTTGATGACCCACAAGTATAGGGGATCGCAACAGTCTTCGAGGGAAGTATTACCCAATTTATTGATTCGACACAAGGGGAGATAAAGAATACTTGTAAGCCTTAACAGCGGAGTTGTTAATTCAGCTGCACCTGGAAACAGACTTGCTCGCAAAAATTTATCAGTAGCAACAGTTTTATAGCAGTAGGAGTAGTGAAATAACAGCGGCAGTGAAATAAAGACAGTAGTAGTGATTGTAGTAAACAGCAGGATTAAAATACTGTAGGCACGGGGATGGATGAACGGGCGTTGCATGGATGAGAGAATTCATATAACAATCATGGTAGGGCATTTGCAGATAATAATAAAGCGGTATCCAAGTACTAATCAATCCATAGGCATGTGTTCCGTATATAGTCGTACGTGCTCGCAATGAGAAACTTGCACAACATCTTTTGTCCTACCAGCCGGTGGCAGCCGGGCCTCTAGGGAAACTACTGGAAAGTAAGGTACTCCTTTTAATAGAGTACCGGAGCAAAGCATTAACACTCCGTGAACACGTGTGATCCTCACATCACCGCCTTCCCCTCCGGTTGTCCCAATTTCTGTCACTTTGGGGCCTCGGGTTCCGGACAACAACGTGTGTATACAACTTGCAGGTAAGATCATAAAACAATGCATATCATGATGAAACAATAACATGTTCGAACCGAGATCATGGCACTCGGGCCCTAGTGACAAGCATTAAGCATAACAAGTTGCAACAATATCATAAAAGTAACATCTACGGATACTAGGCACCATGCCCTAACAATCTTGTGACTATTACATGATCAATCTCATCCAATCCCTACCATCCCCTTCAGCCTACAGCGGGGGAATTACTCACACATGGAAGGGGGAAACATGGCTGGTCGATGGAAAGGCGTCGGTGGTGATGGCGGCGATGATCCCCTCCAATTCCCCGTCCCGGCGGAGTGCCGAACGGAGTTTCGGGTCCCGAGACCGGAGTTTCGCGATGGCGGCGGCGTACTGGATGGTTTCTGGAAATATGGTCGAACCCCCTGGTGTTTTTAGGTCGAAGAGGCTTTGTAGTCGAAAGGGGAGCGTCGGGGGGCCGCCGAGGCGCCCAGACCATAGGGCGACGCGCCCCCCTGTAGGCCGCGCCGGCCTATGGTGTGGGGGCCATGGGCCCCCCTGGCTCGCCCTTTCGGCCTCTCATCTTCACGGTGAAAATAGGCCCATTGCGATTATTTCCGGGGTTTTTCCTAAAAGTCGAGTTTCTGCACAAAAACGAGACACCAATGCAATTCTGCTGAAAACAGCGTTAGTCCGTGTTAGTTGTACCCAAAATACACAAATTAGAGGCAAAACAATAACAAAAGTGTTCGGGAAAGTAGATACGTTTTGGACGTATCAACTCCCCCAAGCATAGCTTATTGCTTGTCCTCAAGCAATTCAGTTAACAACTGAGTGCGATAAAAGAACTTTCACGAACACATTTGTTCATATGATGTAAATATTCTCATGATATGGCAAGTGCTTAAGCAATTCATAATAAGGTACATGCAAATAAATTCATCTAATAGCTGCGTCAATCATGAAAGAGATACCAACAAACTAATAACAAGCATCATGAAACACTTCAATAAGCAGGATTGCAATGTTCATAGAAAGATATGATAAAGTGGTATATCGCTTGCCTGTATTTGTATAGCAAAACATAAATGCCCAGGCACCTCTGAAGTTCATAGAAAGACTAGAAGTAAAATTGTCAAAGATAAAAGCATCAAAGTTATACCACAGCTGATCATATTTTGGGACAAGCATATTACACTAAGAATGACAGTTATGCTCTCAAGAAGGTGCTCAAAGAAAGGATGGTGACTCAACATAAAAGTAAAAGATTGACCCTTCGCAGAGGGAAGCAGGGATTAACATGTGCTAGAGCTTTTCATTTTTCAAAGACAGAAATAAAATTATTTTGACAGGTGTTTGTTGTTGTCAACGAATGATAGTGGGTACTCTAACCACCTCGCCAACCAGACTCTCAAGAGCGGCTCCCATGAAGGACCTCATCTCTACCAGCAAGGTAGATCATCCCTCTTCTCTTTTGTTTACACATGCATTTTAGTTTCATTATGGATGACACTCCCCCAACCTTTGCTTACACAAGCCATGGCTAACCGAATCCTCGGGTGCCTTCCAACATTCACATACCATGGGCAAGTTTCTATTTGCAGGTTAAGTTGCTTACTGATGAATCAGAGCAAAACACGTGAAGAGAATTATTAATGAAGGTTAATTAATTGGGGCTGGGAACCCCGTTGCCAGCTCTTTTTGCAAAATTATTGGATAAGCGGATGTGCCACTAGTCCATTAGTGAAAGTCTGTCCGGAGTAAATGACAAGGTTGAAAGATAAAACACCACATATTTCCTCATGAGCTATAAAACATTAACGCAAATTGGGAAGTAGTTTGAAGGTTTAAAGGTAGCACATGAGAATTTACTTGGAATGGTTTGAAATGCCATGCATAGGTATTTATGGTGGACACTTTGGAATAACTTGGTTTTCGGTATTTGGAAGCACGAGCAGCGTTCCCGCTCAGTACAAGTGAAGGCTAGCAATAGACTGGGAAGCGACAATCAAGAGAGCAATAACTGTCATAATCATGCTTGTGACAAAATAAAATTAACGGAGGCATAAAAGTGATACAAGAACTCTGACGCAAAGTAAATCATCGAGGCTTAATTGACTTTTGTTTAGTCATATGCATGCGTGAGCATGTGCCAAGTCGATTCAAGTGAATTATTCAGAGGAGGATACCACAATGTCATACCTATCTATGAATAAAACAATGCAAGCAAATATTCATGACATGCTACTCATTATTAATAGATTGGAACTAATCATGAGAGATCATAAACTACTAGACTTTCATTAAATGACATATACCTCACATGAACCAACTAAGCATGCTCACATGGATGAGTATATGTACAAAAATGAAAACAAATAGAGTTCATACCAGCCTCTCACCATAGTCAAATTGCCGTGGATCGTCATTATTGCCTTTCACTTGTGCAGCTTGAATAATAATATGGAATGAAACCAAGCTCCAACCACCGGAGACCTCTGAAATCCCTAATGAACTTTACAAAACCAAAGAAGAACAACAAATATTTTTGGTGTTTTCGGGTTAGAAACAAGAACAAAACGAAACAAGCAAACAAAGCAAAATCTTTTTGGGTTTTCTCATAGCAAACCAACGATAGAAAATAAAGTAAAATAAGGGCAAAGGACCAAATAAACAAATGGTGAAGAGAAATAACAGAAATAATTTTGGTCTTTTTGTGTTTTAGGAAAGAAACAAAGCAAAAACAAGAGAATGCAAACTAACAGAAACACATAAAAGCAGGATGACAGAAATCTGCCAAAACCTGACAGCAGTACAGAAATCGATTTTAACAAAAATCTTCCATTGCTCAATTCGAAAAGTGTTCAACTAATGAAAGTTAGACAACAACCTGGGGGACATGCACAAACATTTTCAACTCAAAATAACGTTCTGGCTGTGCGTACGATTTTTTTTTGGTAACAACCCAGAATCTGTTTTTGGACAACACTTCCCCAAATATCATCTCCCTCTCATTAGAAAACCACTTTAAGAAACTAAACAAGTATGTACAAGTATCCAGCAACCATAATATGCAAAGAATGAGTGATGCCGGTATACCTCCCCCAAGCTTAGGCTTTTGGCCTAAGTGGAGTTCAACCCCAGCGAGGGTCGGGGTTCCACGCCGGTGGATCGTACATGGTGTGATAATAAGGTCTCTGCGCAGAAGAATAGCGTGGAGGCTCCTCATGACCATAATGTTGATGAGAGGAGCTCGCTGCATCGGATGCAGAGTCGGGGTGCTCCTCGGCCTCCTCCGTGCCGTCCCCTGTATGATGGCCTTCTCTCTCTATGTATGCATTTAGCTAATTTTCTGTAACCGACCTCCTTTCCCTGGAATCAAGGTTGAACAAAACAGGTGCAGACAATCGTACTAGTTTTCAGTTTTCTTAGTTGTTCTCCAAGTTTTCTTATAGAATTTTATCTTATAATACAGGTTTCTCAAATTAGATGCATCCGAAACAAACTCATGTTTAATCATGGAAACAACATCATGTTTCTCCATGGAGAGCGGAATATCTAGATGGTGAGGTTCTACACCATGCATAGCTAATAAACGAGAGGCAATGAGACCTCCACAAATTCCTCCCTTCTCACGGTTAGTAGCAAGTCTACAGGCTATTAAAGCACCCAAATTATAAGTCCTATCCTGTTGCAATGCAGCAGCTAAGAAAGCCATATCTTGGATAGACAACTTATTTGCATTCCTTTTAGTAAGAACACACTTTGTGATGAAATAAGCAAAGTAGAGAATAGCATGGAGTTGAATACTACTGATTTTACCATTATCATCGGAGAAGCTTCTCCCTTGACAAATCATCGTATATAGACTCGAGAGCTCCCGCGGCGTTCCCCTAACCTTCTCGCATGATCCCCATTGTGGCACTCTAATTGCTGCACAAAAATCATTAAAGGGCAAGTTGACAGTTTTATTATAAATTTTGTATCGAACCATGGGGTTAGTTTGGGACCGATTGAATTCGAAATCCTTCACTACTGACATAGTTAGTTTCGCATATTGGTATGGTTCACCAACAACAAAACTTTCCAACCCTGCATTGGAAATCAGTTTTTGAACATCTTGCAAGATTCCTGCATTCCGCATAAAATCAGTGGATGGGTAATAAGAGGGGTATACTCCCTCTTCGCGGTGAACTCTCATAACTTCTTGCACCTGCAATTCTTGTTGGTTTAGTTGGTGCCTACTCCCTTCCATTTTCTGAAATTTTCAACAATCATTATAAAATTTGATTTCAAGGTATATAATTGAAGGAAACTACTATAGGAACTTGCTAGAGTACTAATCATGCATCAAAACTAGTTTCTACCACTTAGAACAAGCATGCAAGTGATACGTCCATTTTGCATCACTATTTTATACCATAATTTGCTGTTATTCATTGATATATTTCATACTTGGACACAATACTTATGTTATTTCATCTATTTTTTATGTTTCATCATTATTGGAGGATCAAGCGCCGGAGCCAGGATTCTGCTGGAAAAAGCACCATCAGAACGCAATATTTCGGAAGATCAACTGTGGAAGGAAATTACACGTAAATTCCTATTTTTCCAGAAGACGAAGGGAGCCAAAAGGAGGAGCCGGGAGGAGCCACCATGGGCCCCCCATAGGCCGGCGCGGGCCCAGGCCTGGCCGCGCCGCCTTGTGGGGAGGGGGCCCACAGCCCCCTTTCGCCTCCTTTTCTTCGCGTACTCCTTCGTCCCGAAAACCTAAGCCACAGAGGGTACCTCACGAAGAGTTACAGCCGCCTCTGCGAGGCGGAGAACACCAGAGAGAAAAGAGCTCTCCGGCGGGCAGGAATCCGCCGGGAAATTCCCTCCCGGAGGGGAAATCGACGCCATCGCCATCGTCATCGAGCTAGAAATCATCTCCATCATCATCATCATCATCTCCACCATCTACACCGCCATCACCACCGCTGCACCTCGTCACCGCTGTAACGATTTGGGTTGGATCTTGATTGTTTGATAGGGGAAACTCTCCCGGTGTTGATTTCTACTTGTTATTGATGGTATTGAGTGAAACCATTGAACCAAGGTTTATGTTCAGATTGTTATTCATCATCATATCACCTCTGATTGTATTCCATATGATGTCTCGTGAGTAGTTCGTTTAGTTCTTGAGGACATGGGTGAAGTCTAAATGTTAGTAGTGAACTATGGTTGAGTAATATTCAATGTTATCATATTTAAGTTGTGGTGTCATTCTTCTAGTGGTGTCGTGTGAACGTTGACTACACGATACTTCACCATTTATGGGCCTAGGGGAGTGCATCTTGTATTCGGTTGCTAATTGCGGGGTCGCCGGAGTGATAGAAACCTGAGCCCCCGTTGGTATATCGATGCAAGAGGGATCGCAGGATCTCAGAGTTTAAGGCTGTGGTTAGATTTATCTTAATTACTTTCTTGTAGTTGCGGATGCTTGCAAGGGGTATAATCACAAGTATGTATTAGTCCTAGGAAGGGCGGTGCATTAGCATAGGTTCACCCACACAACACTTATCAAAACAATGAAGATTAATTAGCTGTATGAAGCGAAAGCACTAGACTAAAATCCCCGTGTGTCCTCAAGAACGTTTGGTCATTATAAGTAAACAAACCGGCTTGTCCTTTGTGCTAAAAAGGATTGGGCCACTCGCTGCAATTATTTCTCTCGCACTTTACTTACTCGTACTTTATTCGTCTGTTACATCAAAACCCCTTGAATACTTGTCTGTGAGCATTTACAGTGAATCCTTCATCGAAACTGCTTGTCAACACCTTCTGCTCCTCGTTGGGATCGACATTCTTACTTATCGAAGATACTACGATACACCCCCTATACTTGTGGGTCATCAGCAAGCTCACTAAACATGTTACCTACAACAACAAAATATTCAATATATACTCAACCAATCAAAATTCTAATTGGATAATCAAAGGAGTCACATACCGGAGAGCAAATGTGCCAAATTTCAGACAGAAATCTGGGCTGAGCAAAGAGATCGAGAAATCTTGAGCTCTTGAGCAGAAACACGAGTGAGAGAAAGCTGGTGCGAGTTTTTTCGGGAGAGAGAAGAGAATGGGAGGAAGAAGTGAAAAAGTGGGGCAAGGAGGGGCCCACACCACAGGGTGGCGCGCCCCCCTTGCTGGCCGCGCCGGCCTGTGGGGTGCTACCCTGGGGTGCCCCACTGGTCATCCCCAGGTGCTCCCAGGTGCCCCTTCGAAAAATAAGACTACCAGTATAATTTTTTGTAAATTTTTGAGAAACAACTAAACCATCTTGCGAAACAAAAAGTGCTACATCGAGTAAAACAAATGGAAGAAGAAAGAAATGTTGTTTAGCTCTCTTATGCATTAAAATATACTTGTTAACAAGGTTGATCAGGTCTTGCTACCAAATAAATTTTATATGACATAATAAGAAATAAACCTCAAATCAATCATGTTACCTTATATTGAATTGATATGGATCCAATCACAAGAGTTTGATATTCTTCTTTAGGCTCATATATAGGACAATCAATGGATCCCACCTTGATAGTTTTCAAATTACAAATTGTATTAACTCCATATACTTTATCGATCTTCTTGGGAAAATAGACAGTATGTTCCTTATCTACGACATTGAAAGTAACTTTTCCTTTATTGCAATCAATAACAGCCCCTGCAGTATTAAGAAAGGGTCTTCCAAGAATAATAGACATATTATCATCTTCAGGCCTTTGCAACACAACAAAATCAGTTAATATTAAGCAATTTTGAGTAACTTGAACAGGAACATTTTCACATACACCAACATGAACAGCAGTAGATTTATCAGCCATTTGCAAAGATATATCAGTTGGTATCAACTTATCTAAATCAAGTCTCTTGTAAAGAGAAAAAGGCATCACACTAACTCCTGCTCCCAAATCACATAGAGCAGTTCTAACATAATTATTCTTGATGGAACAAGGAATAGTTGGTATACCCAGGTCTCCCGACTTCTTTGGAACCTTACCATTAAAAGAGTAATTAGCGAGCATAGTGGAAATCTCCTCATTTGGAATTTTCCTTTTGTTAGAGACAATATCTTTCATATACTTTGAATAAGGAGGCAATTTAATAGCATCAGTCAAAGGGATTTGAAAAAATAAAGGTTTCATCCAATCACAAAATTTATTATAATGTTCCTCCTCCTTTGATTTCAGTTTCTTAGCAGGAAAAGGCATTTGCTTTTGAACCCAAGGTTCTCTTTCATTACCATGTTTTTTTTGTAATAAAATCTTCTTTAGTATATTTCTTATTTTTAGCATGCTTTTCAGGTTCTTTCTCAATTTCTTCTTTATCAGGAGTTTCATTATTATCATTATCTTCATCATGTTCATTACCACTTTCAGTTTCAGCATCAGAAATAGAAATACTATTAGGATCATTAACAGGTTCAGAGGATTCTACAACAGTTTTATGTTTCTTCTTCTTTTTCTTAGAAGGACTACTAGTTTCTTTAGTTCGTTGAGAATCTTGTTCAATTCTTTTGGGGTGCCCTTCAGGATATAGGGGATCCTGATTAGAAATACCACCTCTAGTTGTTACTTCATAAACATGTTTTTCTTCATGAGTATTTTTTAACAAGTCATTTTGCACTTTAGTAAGCTGATCAATTTGAGTTTGAATCATATTAAAATGTTTAACAAGCATCTTAACATCATTGGAGGTTCTCTCTACAATATCATGCAATTTACTAATAGCTTGAGAATTTTCCATTAGATGATTTTCTACTCTCATATTAAAATTATTTTGCTTAACAATATAATTATCAAATTCATCTAAACATGGATCAAGCGGTTTTGAATACGGGATATCTCCTCTATCAAAGCGTTGAAGAGAATGTACCTCAATTGTAGATGAAGGGGGAATTATCTTACATAGGTCTTCTATAGGAGGCAAATTTTTCACATCTTCAGATTTAATACCCTTCTCCATAAGAGATTTCTTGGCTTCCCTCATATCTTCATCATTTAATTCAATCATACCCCTCTTCTTCAATATAAGTGTCGGGGTTGGTTCAGGTGTAGAACAATCATCATGATTTTTGCTTATCTTAGTCAATAATTTTTCAGCTTCGTCCGGAGTTCTCTTCCTGAAAACACAATCAGCACAACTATCCAGGTATGCCCTAGACTCAATGGTTAGTCCACTATAAAATATATCAAGTAAATCATGCTTTTCCAAATCATGTCCAGGCCGAGCTCTAATAAGAGAGCAAAATCTTGCCCAAGCTTCAGGCAATTTCTCTCCATCTTCTTGATCAAAGCTATAAATTCTCTGTAGAGCAATATGTTGAGCACTAGCGGGAAAGTATTTCCGAAAGAAAACATCAAGCAAACAACTTGGACTATCAATAGAATCAGGAGGCAAATTATTATACCAAATCTTAGCATCATCCTTTAATGAGAAAGGAAAAATCTTAGCAACAAAATAAGTACGCATCTTAACATCATCAGAAAACAAGCTACTTAAAGTAGAAAGCTCATTCATGTGCTCTACAGCACTCTCTTTTTCAGTACCACAGAAAGGTGTTTTCTCAACAATAGATTTATGAGATAAATCAAGAGAAAAGTCATAATCTTTATCTTTAATGTTTATAGGAGATGTGGCAAATTTAGGATCAGGAGACAGTTTATATCTAACAGCATGTTGTGCAATAAGCTTTTTAAGGTTACTTGTACTAGTAGTAGCATTGCATTTATCAATAAAATCATCATCAAGTTCCACATAATCTTCATCAAGATCATCAGTCTCAGGTGAATTAACAGGTGTAACAGTATTTTCATTAGGAGTTTCAGTATTTTCAATTTGTCTAGACCTAGCAATTGTAGCATCTAGAAAAGGACCTAATGAACCAGTATTATCAAGCACAGTACAAGCATCATCAAAATTATCAGAGGAATTTTCAGATTCAGCAGAAATACCCACACATGAAGCTTGTGGTGGTGAAACAAGTTGACTTATCACTGGAAATTAAGGTACTCCTTTTAATATAGTACCGGAGCAAAGCATTAACACTCCGTGAACACATGTGATCCTCACATCACCGCCTTCCCCTCCGGTTGTCCCAATTTCTGTCACTTTGGGGCCTCGGGTTCTGGACAGCAACGTGTGTATACAACTTGCAGGTAAGATCATAAAACAATGCATATCATGATGAAACAATAACATGTTCAGATCTGAGATCATGGCTCTCGTGCCCTAGTGACAAGCATTAAGCATAACAAGTTGCAACAATATCATAAAAGTAACATCTACGGATACTAGGCACCATGCCCTAACAATCTTGTGACTATTACATGATCAATCTCATCCAATCCCTACCATCCCCTTCAGCCTACAGCGGGGGAATTACTCACACATGGATGGGGGAAACATGGCTGGTCGATGGAAAGGCGTCGGTGGTGATGGCGGCGATGATCCCCTCCAATTCCCCGTCCCGGCGGAGTGCCAGAACGGAGTTTCTGGTCCCGAGACGGAGTTTCGCGATGGCGGCGGCGTACTGGATGGTTTCTGGAAATATGGTCGAACCCCCTGGCGTTTTTAGGTCGAAGAGGCTTTGTAGTCGAAAGGGGAGCGTCGGGGGGCCGCCGAGGCGCCCAGACCATAGGGCGGCGTGCCCCCCTGTAGGCCGCGCCGGCCTATGGTGTGGGGGCCATGCCCCCCTGGCTCGCCCTTTCGGCCTCTCATCTTCACGGTGAAAATAGGCCCATTGCGATTATTTCCGGGGTTTTTCCTAAATGTCGAGTTTCTGCACAAAAACGAGACACCAATGCAATTCTGCTGAAAACAGCGTTAGTCCGTGTTAGTTGTATCCAAAATACACAAATTAGAGGCAAAACAATAGCAAAAGTGTTCGGGAAAGTAGATACATTTTGGACGTATCAAACGTCGACGCACCTGAGAGGCCAAAGCCCTTCCAGGAGAGAAATCCCAGAGAAGGAGCACATCCATTGTCACCGGAGGAGAAGGTCTTCATGGCCGCCGGCTAGAGAGGTGGAGGTGGAGAGGAGGGGAGGGGGAGATGAGAGCCATTCTAAACATGAACTAATTATCATGAACATAGTCTGAATAGTATTTTGAATTAAATTTATAGAATTGGCATCCGTTATCTACCATGCGCTAGTCTTGTAATTGAGATACAAATACTGTTAAGTCTGACAAGTAACTTTACGTACTGGTACTGTATTGTTAAAGAATCAAGAAATAATTAAGTCCTATTGCAAACTTTTAGTAAACCTCACATTGCTGATTCAAAGAGCAATGGTTTCAATTAGTACCTAAAATCATCTTGTCTCGGTGAAACTTAAAGTTCAAATCCGTTTGAAAAGTAAGGAGCTGGAAATTTTGTTTTCAGAAATAAGCAAGATATGAGATATATGTGATATCTAAAGACCTTATTGCAAGATGATATAATATAATCTAGTGAGACTACATAAACTCATAAGTTTTATGTGAATGTATGAAGGTTGAAGACGCTAGGCGTCCCAATCCTCCAACTATTTGGGCACTAACGATATTTGCACATCCATGAAGTGATCGTCCTTAGTATGCACCGTTGCTAAGACTCGTCGTTTCGAAGCATCATGTGATGATCGGGTGTTATAGATTCTACGTGTGCATACAACGGGTGCAAGCCAGATTTACACATACGAATACTAAGGTTAAACTTTACAAGCCTAGCATGTACAGACATGGTCACGAAAGTCGTCATGATTTGATGGATAAAAAATTATGAGTGAAATGGTTCATCACATTAAAAGGTTACTAATAGTGAAATCTGGAACACTTTTCATGTGATGATCAACTTCAAAGTAAGAACCTGAAGGTTATTAGTATTTGACCAATGGATGTAAGGGTATATTGCCCCTATGTGTGGTTTTGGTAATTAATGACAACCCCTATGGACTAATGTTTTCATTGAGTTTATAGGAAGGAATATTCCATAGGTACTACTTGTACTCCATATGTTGGGTTCAAGTATGGATGCCATGAAGATAAAAGATATACCTTGTGTATTGGCATCAAGATCATCGGTTTGAAGATATATATGTGATATGATCAAGAAGAAGAAATGAAGATGGTGTTCTTATGTGGAATGATACGTCTCCAACGTATCGATAATTTCTTATGTTCCATGCTACTTTATTGATGATACCTACATGTTTTATGTACATTATATGTCATATTTATGCATTTTCTGGAACTAACCTATTAATAAGATGCCGAAGAGTCGATTCTTGTTTTCTACGCTGTTTTTGGTTTCAGAAATCCTAGTAAGGAAATATTCTCGGAATTGGACGAAATCTTCGCCCGGGGTCCTATTTTTGCACGGAGCTTCCGGAAGACCGAACAGGGAAGGAAGTGGGGCCACGAGGTGGCCACACCATAGAGCGGCGCGGCCCGGCCCCGGCCGCGCCGGCCTGTGGTGTGGGCCCTCGCGCCGCCTCTTAACCTACCCTTTCGCCTACTTAAAGCCCCGTCGCGAAACCCCCGCATGCGAGAGCCACGATACGGAAAACCTTCCGGAGACGCCGCCACCGCGAATCCCATCTCGGGGATTCGGAGATCGCCTCCGGCACCCTGCCGGAGAGGGGATTCATCTCCCGGAGGACTCTTCATCGCCATGATCGCCTCCGGAGTGATGAGTGAGTAGTTCACCCCTGGACCATGGGTCCATAGCAGTAGCTAGATGGTCGTCTTCTCCTTGTTGTGCTTCATTGTTGGATCTTGTGAGCTGCCTAACATGATCAAGATCATCTATCCGTAATACTATATGTTGTGTTTGTCGGGATCCGATGGATAGAGAATACTATGTTATGGTGATTATCAATCTATTGTTTATGTGTTGTTTATGATCTTGCATGCTCTCCGTTATTAGTAGAGGCTCTGGCCAAGTTTTTGCTCTTAACTCCAAGAGGGGTATTTATGCTCGATAGTGGGTTCATGCCCGCATTGACACTAGGACAGTGATGTAAAGTTCTAAGGTTGTGTTGTGCTTGTTGCCACTAGGGATAAAACATTGATTCTATGTCTAAGGATGTAGTTGTCGATTACATTACGCACCATACTTAATGCAATTGTCTGTTGCTTAGCAACTTAATACTGAATGGGGTTCGGATGATAACCTCGAAGGTGGACTTTTTAGGCATAGATGCGGTTGGATGGCGGTCTATGTACTTTGTCGTAATGCCCAATTAAATCTCACTATATTTATCATATCATGTACATGCATTGTTATGCCCTTCTCTATTTGTCAATTGCCCGACTGTAATTTGTTCACCCAACATGCTTTTATCTTATGGGAGAGACACCTCTAGTGAACTGTGGACCCCGGTCCTATTCTTTACATAGCATACAATCTACTGCAATTGTGTTTTACTATTTTCTTGCAAACAATCATCTTCCACTCGATACGCTTAATCCTTTGTTACAGCAAGCCGGTGAGATTGACAACCTCACTCGTTTCGTTGGGGCAAAGTACTTTGGTTGTGTTGTGCGAGGTTCCACGTTGGCGCCGGAATCCCCGTTGTTGCGCCGCATCACATTTCGCCACCATCAACCTTCAACGTGCTTCTTGGCTCCTCCTGGTTCGATTAAACCTTGGTTTCTTTCCGAGGGAAAACTTGCCACTTGTGCGCATCATACCTTCCTCTTGGGGTTCCCAACGGACGTGTACATTTACGCGCATCAAGCATCATTTTCGGCGCCGTTGCTTGGGGAGATCAAGACACGCTGCAAGGGGAGTCTCCACTTCCAACCGCTTTACTTTGTTTTTGTCTTGCTTTACTTTATTTACTACTTTGTTTGCTGCACCTAAACAAAACACAAAAAAATAGTTGCTAGTTTTACTTTATTTACTGTCTTGCTCTCTATATCAAAAACACAAAAAATTAGTTACTTGTTTTTACTTTGTTTGCCTAGTTTACTTTTTGCTTATTGCATCATGTTTCCTTTTAATTTTACCACAAAAGACATACCGGTAGGACGTGGGTCTATAGTTGGGAGAAATAATATAGAAGAATTTTTCAATCATGTTAGTATTACTCGAAGATTTTGAAGATAGACACTTGGTAGAACTTGCACCTACCTATGAAATTGCTGCTGTCTGCTTTAGTTCGCATGTTGGAAACTAAATTTGTTAATCTCAATCCTATAATCCAACACATGTTTCTTACACTCGGTGATATGGAAGAAGGGGAAAAGAAAGATTTTGTTTTAGAAACTCTTCTTAGAGAATTTGGTGGTCTAGCAAGAGAGGCTAGAAAGGTCTTTGCTAAATTTAATATGCTAGGTTCTCATACTAATTTTGTTGGTCTCCTTGAAAAAATGGACATAGATAGAATAAGATACACTAATAATATTAATGATGGTGGGGAGATCAAAGCACCAATACCATGTAAACTCCTAGCTATGAATGATGCACTAGAAAATAACTATGCTTGGCTTGTTCCTGAAAATTTGTTCGATGAGAGTAGCAAGCCCAAGACTAATGAAAAGGGAGATGCTAAAACTTATGTATCCAATATACTATGCTTGGTTGAGAAAACTCCCAATACCCCTGGTTATAATGTTGATGCCTCATCCCTCGATAATACTTGATTTGCACTTTCTGCGCCTAGCTGAAAGGCGTTAAAGAAAAGCGCTTATGGTAGACAACCCATGTTTTTACTACAGTACTTTGTTTTATATTTGAGTCTTGGAAGTTGTTTACTACTGTAGAAACCTCTACTTATCATGTTTTTGTGCCAAGTAAAGTTTCTATGTCAAAGTTGATGTTATATTTGGGATCGCTGCGCAGAAACAGCATTGCTGTCTGTCACGAATCTGGGCACAGGCCTCTGTAGAAAATTCTAAAAAATCTGCCAATTTACGAGCGTGATCCTCAGATATGTACGCAACTTTCGTTAGTTTTGAGTTTTTCCATTTGAGCAAGTCTGGTGCCATTTTAAAATTCGTCTTTACGGACTGTTCTGTTTTTGACAGATTCTGCCTTTTATTTCGCATTGCCTCTTTTGCTATGTTGGATTCATTTCTTTGATCCATTAATGTCCAGTAGCTTTATGCAATGTCCAGAAGTGAAAATAATGATTGTGTCACCTCTGAATGTGTGAATTATTAATTGTGCACTAACCCTCTAATGAGTTTGCTTGAAGTTTGGTGTGAAGGAAGTTTTCAAGGGTCAAGAGAGGAGAATGATATACTATGATCAAGAGGAGTGAAAGCTCTAAGCTTGGGGATGCCCCCGTGGTTCACCCCTGCATATTTTAAGAAGACTCAAGCGTCTAAGCTTGGGGATGCCCAAGGCATCCCCTTCTTCATCGACAACATCATCAGGTTCCTCCCCGGAAACTATATTTTTATTCAATCACATCTTGTGTTCTTTACTTGGAGCGTCGGTTTGTTTTTGTTTTTGTTTTTGTTTGAATAAAATGGATCCTAGCATTCACTTTGTGGGAGAGAGACACGCTCCGCTGTTGCATATGGACAAATATGTCCTTAGGCTTTACTCATAATGTTCAAGGCGAAGTTTCTTCTTCGTTAAATTGTTATATGGTTGGAATTGGAAAATGCTACATGTAGTAATTCTAAAATGTCTTGGATAATGTGATACTTGGCAATTGTTTTGCTCATGTTTAAGCTCTTGCATCATATGCTTTGCACCCATTAATGAAGAAATACATAGAGCTTGCTAAAATTTGATTTGCATATTTGGTCTCTCTAAGGTCTAGATAATATCTAGTATTGAGTTTTGAACAACAAGGAAGACGGTGTAGAGTCTTATAATGTTTACAATATGTCTTTTATGTGAGTTTTGCTGCACCGGTTCATCCTTGAGTTTGCTTCAAATAACCTTGCTAGCCTAAACCTTGTATCGAGAGGGAATACTTCTCATGCATCCAAAATCCTTGAGCCAACTACTATGCCATTTGTGTCCACCATACCTACCTACTACATGGTATTTCTCCACCATTCCAAAGTAAATTGCTTGAGTGCTACCTTTAAAATTCCACCATTCACCTTTGCAATATATAGCTCATGGGACAAAATAGCCTTAAAAACTATCGTAGTATTGAATATGTACTTATGCACTTTATATTTTATTAAGTTGCTTGTTGTGCGATAACCATGCTTCTGGGGAACGCCATCAACTATTGTTGAATATCATGTGAGTTGCTATGCATGTCCGTCTTGTCCGAAGGATCTATCATTTTAGTGATTGGAGCATGCAAAATTGTTAGAGAAGAACATTGGGCCGCTAACTAAAGCCATGAATCATGGTTGAAGTTTCAGTTTTGGACATATATCCTCAATCTCATATGAGAATAATAATTGTTGCTACATGCTTATGCATTTAAGAGGAGTCCATTATCTGTTGTCCATGTTGTCCCGGTATGGATGTCTAAGTTGAGAATAATCAAAAGCGAGAAATCCAAAATGCGAGCATTCTCCACTACTAGGAAAAGGGCTATAGCTGCACGGAAGGGTGCTGGCGCACCATCGTTGACGCGCGCCGGTGGCAAAATACCGCCGGCGAGCCATGTTAGGCCGCGCCGGCGAAGAACCTATACTGCCGGCGCACAAGAAAATTTAGTGCGCCGGGAATAAAATTCGAAGAGTTCTGGCCGGAAACAGAAAACATGGGCACCTTACCCCGGCGCACCTCTATGGTGGTGCGCCGGTGGTAGACAATTTACCACCAGCGCACCACCATAGAGGTGGGCCGGGGGTAAGTTACCTAGATTTTTCTCTCCACCCCCCCCCCCGGGAATCGCCTTTTCAGTTTTCGAAAAAATAATAGAAAATGATAGAAAATTGAAAAAATAAAATCCTTTGATATGTCCAATACTTATGTAATCTAGTATTAAAGAAAAATTGAAAAAATGATTTTTGATATATTATGCAAAATGGCGTCATCTTTCGGTAAAACGGGATTTCTGGTTGCATACGACCTCCGATGAAAAACTTTTTTATATCAAAATCTATCTACGCGAAATTTCCTATCCGAATTCAACCGCCTACGGCCGTTTACCGATATTTTTGATTCCCAAAATTCGAAAAGGAAAATAGAGTTTTTTGAGGTTTTAGATTTGGATGAAAAAAATTAAAAAGTACCCCCGGCGCACCACCATACTAGGTGCGCCGGCAGTAACCACCATACTATATAGGCACAGACTAGCCTCCTCCTCCTCCTCTTCTTCCACTTCTCCTCCTCCTCTCCTCCTCCTCCTCCTCTTCTCCTTCCTCCTCTTCTCCTCCCTGACGGGCTCCTCCTCCTCCTCCTCCGACGACGACCTCCTCCGGCGACCTCAACCTCGTGCCTCCTCCGGCAACCTCAACCTCGGGCCTCCTCCTCCTCAACCTCGGGCCTCCTCCTCCTCCTCCTCCTCCTCCTACTCCGGTGACATCCTCCCTCCGGTGACATATTCCTCCTCCTCCTCCACCTCCTCCACCTCCCTCCTCCTACTCCGGTGACATCGAGCTCCGGTGATATCCTCCTCCTCCTCCTCATACTCCACCTCCGGTCACCTCCTCCTCCACCACCACCTCCGGCCTCCTACACCTCCTCCTACCTCGGCGCAACAACGACAGGCCCACATTCATGGTTTTCGAGGATGAACCCGATCTAGATCGAGATCGAGATCTAGATCTAGATCGGCCTTTTTTAAAAAAATTGAAAAATCATACCGCCGGCGCACCTGGCCTGGTTCGCCGGGGATAATTCATGTTACTGCTGGCGCACCAGCTGGTGCGCCGGCGGTAACTCATTATCACCGGCCTGTTCCCACCGGCGGGCTCAGGTGCGCCGGCAATAGCCGTTTTTGGTGCGCCGGCAATAAGGCTTTTCCTTGTAGTGCTCCTTAGACCTTTGTACAGGCGGCATGGAGGTACCCCTTTGTGACACTTGGTTGAAACATGGCATGCAAAGATCCGGTAGTCCAAGCTAAGTAGGACGAGGTGCGGGCACTATTAGTATACTATGCATGAGGCTTGCAACTTGTAAGATATAATTTACATAACTCATATGCTTTATTACTACCGTTGACAAAATTGTTTCATGTTTTCAAAATAAAAGCTCTAGCACAAATACAGCAATCGATGCTTTCCTCTTTGAAGGACCATTCTTTTACTTTTATTGTTGAGTCAGTTTACCTATCTCTCTACCCCAAGAAGCAAACACTTGTGTGAACTGTGCATTGATTCCTACATACTTGCATATTGCACTTGTTATATTACTTTTCATTGACAATATCCATGAGATATACATGTTATAAGTTGAAAGCAACCGCTGAAACTTAATCTTCCTTTGTGTTGCTTCAACACCCTTACTTTGATTTATTGCTTTATGAGTTAACTCTTATGCAAGACTTATTGATGCTTGTCTTGAAGTACTATTCATGAAAAGTCTTTGCTATATGATTCACTTGTTTACTCATGTCATTACCTTTGTTTTGATCGCTGCATTCATTACATATGTTTACAAATAGTATGATCAAGATTATGATGGCATGTCACTTCAGAAATTATCTTTGTTATCGTTTTACTCGCTCGGGACGAGCGTAACTAAGCTTGGGGATGCTGATACGTCTCCAACGTATCGATAATTTCTTATGTTCCATGCTACTTTATTGATGATACCTACATGTTTTATGTACATTATATGTCATAGTTATGCATTTTCTGGAACTAACCTATTAACAAGATGCCGAAGAGCCAGTTTTTGTTTTCTGCTGTTTTTGGTTTCAGAAATCCTAGTAAGGAAATATTCTCGGAATTGGACGAAATCTTCGCCTGTGGTCCTATTTTTGCACGGAGCTTCCAGAAGACCGAAGAGGGAAGGAAGTGGGGCCACGAGGTGGCCACACCATAGGGCGGCGCGGCCCTGGCCCTGGCCGCGCCGGCCTGTGGTGTGGGCCCCTCGCGCCGCCTCTTGACCTACCCTTTCGCCTACTTAAATCCCCCGTCGCGAAACCCCCAGTACCGAGAGCCACGATACGGAAAACCTTCCAGAGACGCCGCCACCGCGAATCCCATCTCGGGGGATTCAGGAGATCGCCTCCGGCACCCTGCCGGAGAGGGGATTCATCTCCCGGAGGACTCTTCATCGCCATGATCGCCTCCGGAGTGATGAGTGAGTAGTTCACCCCTGGACCATGGGTCCATAGCAGTAGCTAGATGGTCGTCTTCTCCTTGTTGTGCTTCATTGTTGGATCTTGTGAGCTGCCTAACATGATCAAGATCATCTATCCGTAATACTATATGTTGTGTTTGTCGGGATCCGATGGATAGAGAATACTATGTTATGGTGATTATCAATCTATTGTTTATGTGTTGTTTATGATCTTGCATGCTCTCCGTTATTAGTAGAGGCTCTGGCCAAGTTTTTGCTCTTAACTCCAAGAGGGGGTATTTATGCTCGATAGTGGGTTCATGCCCGCATTGACACCGGGACAAGTGACGAGAAAGTTCTAAGGTTGTGTTGTGCTCGTTGCCACTAGGGATAAAACATTGATTCTATGTCTAAGGATGTAGATGTCGATTACATTACGCACCATACTTAATGCAATTGTCTCGTTGCTTAGCAACTTAATACTGAATGGGGTTCGGATGATAACCTCGAAGGTGGACTTTTTAGGCATAGATGCAGTTGGATGGCGGTCTATGTACTTTGTCGTAATGCCCAATTAAATCTCACTATATTTATCATATCATGTACATGCATTGTTATGCCCTTCTCTATTTGTCAATTGCCCGACCGTAATTTGTTCACCCAACATGCTTTTATCTTATGGGAGAGACACCTCTAGTGAACTGTGGACCCCGGTCCTATTCTTTACATAGCATACAATCTACTGCAATTGTGTTTTACTATTTTCTTGCAAACAATCATCTTCCACTCGATACGCTTAATCCTTTGTTACAGACAAGCCGGTGAGATTGACAACCTCACTGTTTCGTTGGGGCAAAGTACTTTGGTTGTGTTGTGCAGGTTCCACGTTGGCGCCGGAATCCTCGTTGTTGCGCCACATCACATTTCACCACCATCAACCTTCAACGTGCTTCTTGGCTCCTCCTGGTTCGATTAAACCTTGGTTTCTTTCTGAGGGAAAACTTGCCACTGTGCGCATCATACCTTCCTCTTGGGGTTCCCAACGGACGTGTACATTTACGCGCATCATGGAACTCAACATTATCCATGCTCTATCTTAAGTGAGTATGAGAAGATACAAGGTGGATTTGGGCAAGTTCAAGATGAGCATCTCAAGTGGATCACATACTTGAAGCTTGTCGTCCATGTGGCGATAATGGACATGTGAAGATGTGCATCATATCAATGGAGCTTTCCCATCATGGTGTATGGGGGAGCATTTGTGAGTCTTCACGAAGCAACGATGATCTAGTGAGGCATTCCGGCTTGAGTGGAGCTTGAAGAGTTATCATCAAGATCAAGCAGGATGCGCAAGGCAAAGGTATGACCTTGCTAGGTTTTCCTTTTACCGGTCTCAAGGTGGATGTTGGGAGACCGGATTATAGGATAGATAGCCGCACTATCAAGAGGGGCTTTCGGTTGAGTAACTTGATCACATCGTCTTAGGGAGCTCAATCCTTTGCATACTTTGCATATCCCTATTGCTTCTTGGTGTTTCTCTGTGGGAGGTTCTTGAGCTTGTTGCTAGCTTTACAACAAGCCCAAGTTCATCGAAAACGGAATCCGCATGCATCTTCTATTGCGTTTTCGAGTTTGGACGTCTTCACCGTTTCTTGACGGTGGGAGTCTCCCTCTCTAAAATCATCTAAAATGTTCTGTGAGGAGTCTCCATATTTTTATTTAGAGCACTATATCTTTCTTATCATGATATCTTTGTTCGTCCAATTGGATCTTTGATTGCTTGCTTTATTTGTTAAAACTTCCTTCACCATGTTATCCTTGTGCAATCTTAGATCCTCAATATAGTTTGACTTCCTTCAAATATTCATCATTGGATATGTGCATTTGATTCCACTCAAATTATGAGAAGTGCACACCTTGGGGAGGAACTCACATTATATTGGCTTTCTAAATTTTTCACCCATTTTGACAATCGATGCCAATGGGGGAGAAGTTTAGAGGTTTTAAGGGAATGGTTTTATACTTAAGTTTGG
Organism: Lolium rigidum; assembly: GCF_022539505.1. Lineage (NCBI taxonomy): Eukaryota > Viridiplantae > Streptophyta > Magnoliopsida > Poales > Poaceae > Lolium > Lolium rigidum. Next base: position 83,431,984 of record NC_061508.1, read on the forward strand.
TTTGTGCTTAAGTGTTTTGCCTCTCATGCATTCCATATTTATATGTCTTGCATGGTTGTATATATATAGTGGAAATTGTCCCAAAGGTTAATCTCGACAATGTATACAATGAATTCATGTTCATCACACGTGCATACATTGTGGGGGAGTTTGCTCTATATATATTGGTTCTACTCACATCCCTTGCATTAGTTGTAGTTGTGTGAGTAGAGTTGGTTTTGATATGGGATAGTAGCTTTGTGTTACTTGACCATATCAAATACAACCTCTTGTATACAACTTATTCTCGGATAAGTTGCGTACTTGTCTCTAATATTCATTATATAAACCCTCTTATTGTGGTTGTCATCAATTACCAAAATGGGGGAGATTGTAAGGGTATATTGCCCCTATGTGTGGTTTTGGTAATTAATGACTACCCCTATGGACTAATGTTTTCATTGAGTTTATATGAAGGAATATTCCATAGGTACTACTTGTACTCCATATGTTGGGTTCAAGTATGGATGCCATGAAGATAAAAGATATAGCTTGTGTATTGGCATCAAGATCATCGGTTTGAAGATATATATGTGATATGATCAAGAAGAAGAAATGAAGATGGAGTTCTTATGTGGAACTCAACATTAGCCATTCTCTATCTTAAGTGAGTATGAGAAGATACAAGGTGGATTTGGGCAAGTTCAAGATGAGCATCTCAAGTGGATCACATACTTGAAGCTTGTCGTCCATGTGGCGATAATGGACATGTGAAGATGTGCATCGTATCAATGGAGCTTTCCCATCATGGTGTATGGGGGAGCATTTGTGAGTCTTCACGAAGCAACGATGATCAAGTGAGGCATTCCGGCTTGAGTGGAGCTTGAAGAGTTATCATCAAGATCAAGCGGGATGCGCAAGGCAAACGTATGACCTTGCTAGGTTTTCCTTTTACCGGTCTCAAGGTGGATGTTGGGAGACCGGATTATAGGATAGATAGCCGCACTATCAAGAGGGGCTTTCGGTTGAGTAACTTGATCACATCGTCTTAGGGAGCTCAATCCTTTGCATACTTTGCATATCCCTATTGCTTCTTGGTGTTTCTCTGTGGGAGGTTCTTGAGCTTGTTGCTAGCTTTACAACAAGCCCAAGTTCATCGAAAACAGAATCCGCATGCATCTTCTATTGCGTTTTCGAGTTTGGACGTCTTCACCGTTTCTTGACGGTGGGAGTCTCCTCTCTAAAATCATCTAAAATGTTCTGTGAGGAGTCTCCATATTTCCAGTTTTTGTTGGGGTTCTATTCGTTGTTATCTTTCCAACAAAATTGGTTTCATGTCAATCGGGGTCCGGACACAAAAGTTATCACGGCTTTTGTATAACGTACTTTCCGTCGCGCCGGTTTCTATCCCGGCGTGACCGGCCGTCTGACCGGATGGCCCGGTTCAAACCGGCCCCTGGACCGGTGCCATCCGGGCACTATCCAGTAAGCTTTTCAGCTTGGTCCGGTCACCAGCCCGGTCGACCGGTCTGTGGATCGGATGGCCCGGTCAGTGGCCCGGTCTGACCGGGTCTCGAACCGGACGGCCGGTCCCGAGCCCGGTTGACCGGCCTCTCCGATGGTTGACTCAGCCCAACTTTTCCCCAACGGTTATATTTGCTCTTGGGCTATAAATAGCCCTTCTTCCACCTTGGGCTGAGTTAGTTCTTCCCATTCTCTCTCCTCCATTGTTGCATTTGAAGAACTTGCTCTCCCCTTTGATTCCTCCAACCATTCTTGCTCATTCTTGAGGGATCTAAGAGAGGAGATCTAGATCTACACTTCCACCAAACCATTTCTTCTCTAAGTGAGGGGAACTCTTGGGATCTAGATCTTGGAGTCTTTTGTTGACTTTCCCCATTGTTCTTCCTCTCCAATCTCATCCTAGCATTTGTTGTTTTGGGTGGGATTTGAGAGTGAAGGATTTGAACACCTCTAGTGTTCTTGCTTTGCATCATTGCATAGTGTTGAGCTCTCCACCACGATTAGTTCGAGTGAGAGACCGTGAGCTTGTTACTCTTGGAGGGAAACCTCCTAGTTGGCTTGGCGGTTGGTGCTCCGGTGATCTCTTCAAGAAGATTGTGAAGAGGCCCGGGCTTCTCCTTCGTGGAGCTTGTGAAGTGGTTGTGGAGCTTGCCATCTCCGGAGCGGAGGAAAAGCTAACCATAAGGAAAGGGCCATTATCCTTCGTGGGTGTGGTTCGGAGAATAGGGTGAGCCTTCGTGGCGCGGGGAATCCTTCGTGGGACCTCCACTCCTCCAAACGTGACGTACCTTGTTGCAAAGCAAGGGAACACGGGAATACATCCTCGTCTCCGCGTGCCTCGGTTATTTCTATACCCGAGCTCTCTTTCCTTGTGATAGCCATCGTGCTTGAAGTACATATATCTTGCTATCATTTGCGCTACATATATCTTATGCCTATCTTGCTTAGCTCTAGTTGCCATTGTTACACTTAGTTGAGCTTAGCATATTTAGGGTTTGTGCTTGTAAACTAAACATTAGTTTAATTCCGCATTCTTACAAGACAAATCCGCAAGAGTTTGTAATTTCCTATTCACCCCCCCTCTAGGCGACATCTCGATCTTTCAATTGGTATCAGAGCAAGGTCTCTCCTTGTTTAAGGCTTCACCGCCTTGAGAGTAAAGATGTCGGCTAGTAACTTAGTGCACAATGACACAATTATCTTTGTTGGCACAAATTATCTCTTGTGGCGAAATTGCTTGCTTTGCAAACTTCGGACCTTGTGTCCAAACATTGAGAAATTTCTAGATGTAGGTTTTTCTCCTCCGATGGACCCTCAAAATCTATCTTTAGAGGATGAGAAAAACTTACATCTTGAAGCTCAAGTATCTAATGAGCTTGTATTCTCTTTGAGACCAGATTTTCATAGGTTCTTGATATATATAAAGCGAAAATCGTCTCATGAGATGTGGATCAAGCTTAAGGAAATGTTTGGTGGATCCACTTCTCATTTGGTTGGTGGTGACTCCGAGAAGCTCTCTTCCCCTTCACATCATGAAGAGCTCCAAGTTGCTTCCACCTCCGGCCGTGATGAGTTCTCACACTAGTGGAAAAAGGGCTAACTGTGGCGCACCGAATCTTGATTCTGTGGCGCATATGGCCGTCGCCACAGTTGCCACGCGACTAGTATTAGAATTCTGTGGCGCAGCAGCGGGTGCGCCACAGAAGTTTGGAATTACGTGGCGCACGCTGCCCGGTGCGCCACGGAATCTTAGACTTCGTGGCGCACCATTGATAGTGCGCCACGGAATTTGGCGCCAGATTTTGTGGCGCACTACCTCTCCATGCGCCACAGAATATTTATAAGTTTTTGTGGCGCACTGCCAGTTCATGCGCCACGGAATGTTAATTTTTGGATTTTCGAATTTTTTCCATTTCTGCAGTATATAGTGGTATTGCACAGGAAATATACAGATATATACAAGAAATACATAGCACATTCCAGAAATAACAGAATTACTCACAAATGAAACACAAATGACATGATACACACAAGTCTTCATCATTACATCATTTAGATCCAAATTACACAAGTAGAAATGTGTTTGATCGTCGCATACACATACATGTGTGTTCATCTCGTCTCATATGCACATGCATCGTCACCGGCCACCTAGACTAAAGTAAAGTAGAGTACAACCGCGGTGGCGGTGAGTAAGAGGGGACCAAGAACTTCAGCCGGTTCTTCTTCTTGCCCACGTGTGCCCTCCACTGTGCTACCGCCTCCTCTCTAGTCGCGTATCCCTTGTAGCTGTTCCCGCCGAACTTGTGCACCTGTTCGAGACAGTCCTGCCACTCCTCGTAGACACCTGGAACCCGACCCTTGTACACAACGTACGTCGGCATCTCTATTGACAAGGGCATATTAGTATATCATATTAGTACATCATGCATATATATATATGTTGATAAATATTAGACCAAAGTATATAGTAAAGTTGAGCACGGCAACAATAAGTTTGCGACACGCACACACAAGACGACGTCCACCGATACACATAAACCGATGAACATAGTACTTAGAGTTTAATTACGACCCACACAAAAGACCACGTCCATCGATATATATACAAACTAACCGATGAAGATAGCTAGTTTATCACACACTAAGTCAAGGCTCGCAGGGCTCCGGGAACGGCTTGTACGGATCTTTTGTAATCCACGTCCTCGTGTCACCCTGCGCTTTGAGGCGTTGCTCGATGTCCCTCTTGCATAACGCTCTACCCTGGTGCAAGGGCCCCCCCCTGTGGTGACGTCTTGAGTGATGATATGTGATAACTTGACCCTGGTATCCTGGAAGTCTTCTCTGAGGTCATCATCGTTGATCCGCGCCAACTTTTCGGCCCATCCTCGGAGAGCAGATGGTAAACGCAAGTTCTGGCTATCCCGGACAAACCCTTTTAGGTGATGCATGACATAGAAGGCGTCCGAGTGCTGTTTTCCGGCTGCTTGACACAGGGGAACTCGAACACGTGCTTGAACTTGTGTTTACCATCATCCTCGAAACATTCCGCCTTTTCTTTGAAGGCGCCTCCCTTTTGAAGTAGCCCTCGAGAGCATCATCTAGCACACCCCTTATTCTGGCGTAGTTCTTCTTTTTCGCACTCCCAGAGTCGAAATAGGTGGCAAGAGAAAACTTCGGGGCAATGGAGATGAGTACGCAATGCGTGTCTCTGCGCAACACAAATTTGGATCGAGGTTGGAAATGAGCAATGGAAAAGAAATTTATTACGGGGCTAGCGGATGTGTACTTACTCGGGAAAGTAAGCCAAGAGGATGTTGTCCTTCCTCTTGTTGTCCAAGAAGCACTTCAGTAGGTACAACGAAGCCCGTGCCCGCACCGCTGATAAGTTCAACCGGCTTTCACGCATGTAGTAGGGATCCGCTATCGCGACGTCCAGGGTACTCTCTCTCTTGATCTTCATCGCCAGATTGAGCGCGAATAGGCGGACCAAGTTATAGTCCAGCCTTCTCGCGTGGAATAGCTTGAAGATGTCCTCGTACGCTATAAAGAATATATCCGCGGGGGCATCAGTGACGAAGCCCACATCTCTTGGCACCTTGATCGTGAAGACCGGGTAATTTGGATCTTTGTCCTTAAGAAGGATACTCTCTAGGACCAGGATACTGTCCTGCAGAGGCAGCATAGCTCCGGAAGCAAGGTGTTGCAGCTCCGGACCCAGTATTGGTTTGCCAGCTTCATGCATTCTGGTCAAGCCATCCTTGCTAGGAGGTACCATGGAGTCCCGATGACGGATCGTCGGAGGTGGCTGGCTCGCAGACTTCTCCTTGTTCTTACTAGGTCTTTTACGAGGCTTCTTCGGAGCAATGGGCCCCGACGCTTCAAACTGCTCGTTTACCTTGTTGATCAGCGTATTGGGGCTGAAGATGTTTGCGGCGGTTGGCTCTTGTGTATCGGCTGCCGGAGGCGTCTCTTGAGAGAAGCCGCGGAACACCAGGCGCTGTTTGGTTGCCTTGGGTGGGCCAGCTGGTTCGTCGCGAACGCGGTATGCTTCTTCATCCGCGCCCGCCATGTACAAATCATCTATGTCGGCGCCGGTGTTGAGGTAGGCATCGACGTCTACCGGCCCATCATCATCGATGTCATCTTCATTGGGTGATGGGATGGGCGATAGCGGTGCAGCGGCCTTGCCTTTAGGCTCCGCCGGTGGCGGTTGAGGCGAGACTCTCCCGGCGGTTTCTTGTGGCGGCTTGTTGTGGCGGTGACGACGGGAGGAGCTGCCCTCCGAGGAGGCGGCCGGACGATCGGCTGCCGGATGATCGAGGAGGCGCCGGTGGAGCGACCCCCAAGACGGATCCGGGTCTTTGGCCATACCATGGTATAGCCATGGCGGTTCTCAAGCGTCGGGTGCTCGTCGGCTCCCTCGGGCTGTATTGGGGGGTCCATGTCTTCGCACCCCGGCAACACCCGACCCAAAGTGACCTTCGGGACGTTGGCGTCCATAGCCACGGTGTGCAACGTGGTGCTCTTCGGTTGTATGATCATTCCCGTGGCAACATCCTTCAACTCGCCGCCGGGCGCGCGGTGAAGGAGCACGCAAGGAGTGTCTCGAGTAATGTTGGGCATCATTAATTAGATAGCCGGGTATCAAAACGCATGAAGGAGATGGCATGGAATAACTAATTAGTTAAGTACCTTGGTGATGGCGTTGAGCTGTGCTAATGTGGAGACGGTGGCGGCCGGCCTATCAATCTTCGGGGGCTCGGGTGCATTATGAAGCACCGCCGCCGCCGGCTGCGCCTTGGTAGCCTCGGCGAGGATCGGCGGGGGCACCGGTTCATCCAACTCCATCGGCTGCCCCGCGGCGATGGTGGGCGGCGGGGTAACCAGATCCGGAGATGGCGACGCGTTGAAGATCGAGTTGCTTGGCCCCGGCGCTAGGCACTTTTATCGACCCCACCGACCGGCCGCATTCCACGCAGCTATCCCCTCGATGACCCGAGGGGGCAGGAAATCGCGGAGCTTCTTCTCGAAAAGCTTGTCCACCTCATCTTTGTCCATCGAGTTTGCCTGTTTTTCCTCGAGCATGGAGACCTTCTTCCTCAGCTCTTCCACCTCGGCTTTATCCTCTTCGACATCGCGCTCCTCCTTCTCTTCTTGCTGTTTTCCTCTTTGTAGTACTCGCGAAACTTCATGCTTGTACCAAAGCCGCGAGACACGTCCGGCCGACGTCGGCGGCTTGGATACTGGCCTGTCCTTGAGGATATTCAACGCCCTGTTGAAAGGCGTGTCCCACGGCTCCGTCGAGCCACGGGACGACGATTCGGCCTCGGGGAGATCGGCCTTCGCCAGCTGCTCGTTCTGCGGACAAGGATAGGGTGAACACATTTAGGGCATTGCATTCACGTCATATATGTAATATGTGCAGCAATGGACCGCGCGAGTAAATTCCCTTACCGGCTTTTCCTCGAACTTCCTCACGTCGTCATGCTCGGTAACGAATTCCATTGTCTTCCTGTCCAGAGTGTAGCGGGCCCGGACAAAGTACCTCACCTGTAGGTCCGTAATTTTCAACCATGGGTTCGGTTTCCCAGCACGTGCAAGTTCTTCGTCCTCCTTTTCCCAAATGGGAATCTTTCCTCTATAACCGCCGCTTCCAAGGTGATGTGCTCCTAAGTTGAGCTCATGCATTTGTCTACCCCACTCCGTCCATTCTTTCGCATCGTCGCTATCCAGCCGCTCCTTGAATATCCGGAACTCTGCTTCATCGAGCATCGGCTCACCCTTCTTAATACTCTCAAAGCTTTCACCTTTGTCGATCTTGGCCTTCACCCGGCTTTTCCAGCTGCTCGGGCGTTGCTCATCTTCGTGATGGCCAATTTATTCACCGGGTTGGATCTTTCCAAGTTATTGTATGGCGCCGGGAACTTGTACCGTCGGTGAAGCTTACGAAGGCGAGCTCGACCAAATGCTCATTGCCTTCACCTCGGATTTTCACCGTGTTGATCGACATGCTTTCCCGGACAATGCACCCGAGTTGCATGCCGTACCCAGCGGCAACAGCCTCCGGCTCCGGTGGTTGCCCACTTTCGGAGACCAATGTGATCTCGCCGGTGGTGTTGGCGAGCACCGTCGGCTTCCGATCCTTCCGCGGATTCTTCTTCTTCTTAGCAGCCGGGTTGCCGCTGCCGTCGGCCTCCCCGACGCCGTCACCCCCGTGTGGGCGGCGCCGTCGGTGGTGGGTTCATACTCCTCCTCCTCCCCGGCTTCGGTCATCCGACGGTCAGCTCCGACTTCCTCCGCCGCCAAGTCCACCTCCTCCTCCTCTTGTCGCTCGGGAGGGGCCGAATTCCCAGAACTCGACGTTCGCCGCTCCGGCTTCCTCTTCGAGGGTCATGGCGGCCTTAGAAGTGCCGGCCACGTTGTCGTCGGCCGACATATTTGCAATTTCTATAAAGAAGAGGATGAAATCTATTAGTACAATTGTCGGTCGGAAAATTCGGCATGACCTTTGCTAATTTTTGGACATAGGAGCCCCATTTCTCAACCGAAACGGAAGTGAATCAACGTTTCGGGAGAAATGGGCAGCTCATTTGAAGTCCCTGCAACAATTCACATAAAAATATACCACCAGGTCCATACACAACAGCAATTCACATAAAAATATACCACCAACAGCACCAGCATGTAGCAGCACCAACAACACCAGCATGCATACCACCAGCAACAACAGCAGCCACCAACAACATGCAACAGCCAAGCAACATGCAACAGCACAAGCAACAGCACAAGTCCTCAAGTCCTCAAGTCTGAACAGCACAAGTCCTCAAGTCCTCAAGTCTGAACATATTTGGTTTATAATTTCTTACAAAGCTGGATCCATCTGTATCCAAAATATATAGCCAGTAATGAAAAGAAAATAGCTCTAGTATATGCTGAATCAAAGAATGACAAAGGCACCGACTTCACAAGTCCTCAAGTCTGAACATTCTATATGCTGAATAGCTCTAGTATACAAGTATAACCGAGTAAGCAAACTCATACCAACGAGATAAATGAATAGCATTGATAAACCAATATTGCCACTACTGCCACTACCGCTCGCTACTGCATGCCAAGTATGAGAAAAAACCATTGCTTGCTTGATTTACTCATTGCTTCCTTGCTTGTTACTCATTGAGAAAAAACCAAGTATGAGAAAAAACCATTCATAAAATAAGCAAAGGCACTTCTCCGGTTAGTAAGCTGTAGCATTTTAGTGTACTCGTAGCATATCAAAATACTCGTAGCCTATCGGAAAATGTGTGCATTTTATTTTGTAGTATTAACCAGGGCATTTTATTTTGTAGTATTGATTATTTAAGAATAACATTGATTTGATTGGTGAAATGTGTGCATCCTATCCGGCTTAATTAGGTAGTTAGAGCTGTTTTGTGATCTTCTTTCCTCTGTCTAGATGAACATAAATACAGTGGGAGTGGCAAATAGTGATCATGGAGGCTACACTTATGGGATGATCATGGAAGCAATGAGTATAGAAATGGCTACAAGTATAATTTACTTGCAATAAACTAACCTAGCTACTGCCACTATCAGTATAGAAATGAAGTGACACATACACAATTGATGCAAGCATTACATGATGCAAGCATGATGCTACCCACCCACAACACTGGTCGGGTTTAACAAACACATGATATTTGCTTGTGTGTACAGTAGCATATCAGACTTGCATTTTTGCTTGTGTACTGTAGCATATCAGAAATACTGTAGCCTATCAGAGAATGTCTAGAAATTTTGTTTGCTCATTTTATTTGCTCATTTTATAATTCAGTTTGCTCCTCTGACTGAAATTTAGTGACATATTGTTTACTAAGTTAATCCTAGTCACAAGCAAGCACTGCAAGCAAGCAGATATGAACCAGTAAGCATCCAAAATACAAAGCTGTATCCATCTGAACTGCTACTACTGTCAATATACAGGTATAACCAGTATTTTACACAAGGGAGGACTAACAGTGCTGACAATTATGTGAAGGTGTCAATTACAGCATAAGCTCACCAACCAGCCATCAAGTAAATCATTATATAAGCAAAACCATTTCTATTTCCTCTATAACTGCTACTGCTACTGCTACTCTAGCTTGCTACTGCTATACTTGCCACATCAGTATAAATGAATACCAAAATATATCAACAAGTCAGTAACATGTCAGTAACAGTGATTGTCAAGAGCAAACATCAAGCATAAATTCAGTATAAATTCAGTGCCTTTAACCTCTCTGCAAGAGAAGATTTTATCCCCATTTTATCAGTATAAATTCAAATTTCTATGTACTAGGTTGCTTGCTTGCTTGCAATTTCTAACCTACTGCATCAACTAATTATTACTACATGATTTCATATGCAGGAATCATCTAAATTTCAGTTGAAACTTGGTGAATCATCTAAATTTCAGTTGAAACTAATTATTATTAATTGAATGAGATTCAGTAGACCTCAATACAGTTCAAACTTGGTGAATCATCTAAATTTCAGTTGAATCATCTAAATTTCAGAAACCTATTCCTTGGTGAATACGCGAGTAACCTCAATTCACAGATCAATTCGACCAAGTAGTGCCAAATCGAGCAAAAACATGACCAGAGTGGAGGGGGAGAGGGGAGGGGGGAATTACCAGGGGGAGGCGCGGTGGTCGTCGACGAGGCGAGGGCGTGGGCGTCGTGCGGCGATCCTCCTGCTCCTCTGGGCGCGGGTGGCGCTCCTCCTGCTCCCTCTGGGCGCGGGCGGCGCTCCTCCTTCTCCTCTGGGCGCGGCGGCGAGAGCAGAGACGGGGCAGAGGGGAGGGCGAGGCGAGAGGCGAGGTGAGAGCAGCGGCAGCGAGGGCAGCGGCGGAGGCGAGAGAAGCGGCGGCGAGGGCGAGCGCGGCGGTGTGGTTGGGCGACAGCGGGCGCTAGGGTTGGCGGCGGTTGGGGAAGAAAGGTTGTGCGAGGAAGAAAGGGGGCGAGGACGAAATATGGCTAAGTGTTGTAATTCTGTGGCGCACGAAGCACCATGTGCGCCACAGAATTTCAACTTTCTGTGGCGCACTATCCCCAACATGCGCCACAGAAGTTTTTTGAAATTCTAGAGAAGGATTGGGGCTTCCCAGAAATATGGCTAAGTGCCAAACTTCTGTGGCGCACCAAAGCCAACATGCGCCACAGAATCTTGGAATTCTGTGGCGCATGTTGGCCTTGGTGCGCCACAGAAGTTTGACACTTACCCATATTTCTTAATCCCTGCATCAAATATATGTTCCGAATATAAAATTATTTCTTAATTTTTAAAATTATTTCATTTAATACATTCCTAGTGTTTTATTCAAGAAATAAATGTTATGCAAGTTAATTAATATAGATAATTCAAAAAAAATCACCACACATCCACACACACATGCATGTATGGATGCTTTGTGTGTCATATATACACACACAAATAGACACATGTGTTTTTTGAACTTCTAGGTTCCGATCGGTGGCTAGCTAGCGTTTCTTGACAATGTTCTTGCCCTTCTTCATCGCGGTTGTTGAATACTTTAGCCCGGCCACCTTGAGATTTCTTCTCGTGTACGGGCAACCTTTAGCCGGTAGGGTGGTCTTCCTTCTTACTTTCGAATAAGTAGTAGGCTTGTCGAAGTACTTGTCAAATTCCTCTTCGATCTTCGGATCGCCGTTCTTGTCGATGTCTTGCTTGTCGGCTTCTCCTTCCATTCCGATGATGCTCCTCTTGCCCCTCCTCACGACCACACGGCTGGGCTTTGACGGGTCGGTAATGAAGAAGCATTGCTCAACTTGGCTAGCGAGCACCCACGGCTCATTTTTCGCGGAGGGGGTCTTCGATTTGGCATCGGGTATAACCATGGTGGTGAAATATAGTCCATCTTTTTCGACGCTCTTGGCCCATCTCACACGGAACATCGGTATCGTCACTCCAACGTAGTCGAGTTCCCAAATCTCCTCGATCCTTCCGTAGAATCTTTCCTTGACATCAGTCTTGTCATTGGTGTAGGATAGCATAGTTACTCCTGAGTTTTGATATTCGCTATTCTTGTCCTTTTCCTCGGTGTAGAATCTATAGCCGTTGATGTCGTACGACTGATAGGTCCTTACGTTGTGCCCGGGTCCCTGTGACAGGGAGAATATGAGTTTCTGCTCTTCGGTAGAAGGCCTCGGTGCGGGACTTTCCGAGTAGCCTTTTCTTGAACCACCCCGTGAAGTTGGAGTTGTGCTCTTTCGTAACGTCCCATGTTTTCCTCGGCCGTCCTAGGTCGATGAACTTCTGCTCGATTAAGCTTTTGTGCTTATCCACCCAAGGGCTGACCAATTCTATGTGTTGTAGCGCGACTCGGTGTGCCTCGTCAAAGTCGGCGTGTCGACCAGCCGATGCCGACATGCATTGCGCGGTAGCCCTCACGGTGACCAAACCCCGCTAGCCTGCCGGCGTGCTTCCTGGGGGGCAGACCGACGTCCTCGTTCTCGGTGCTTAGGTAGTTCTGGCAGAAGGAGATGCACTCGTAGGTGAGAAAGCCCTTGGCTATGCTTCCATCTGGACGGGCCCTGTTGCGAACGAATCCTTTGATGACACCGTTCAACCTTTCGAATGGCATCATGTTGTGCGGGAATGTCGGCCCGAGGTGGATGATGTCATCCACTACATGGACAAGCAGATGCACCATGATGTCGAAGAACGCTGGCGGGAAGTAAATCTCGAGCTCGCATAGTATCTCGACGATCTCTTCTTGTAGCCTCGTTGAGCTGCTTAACGCCGATGGACTTCCTAGAGATGACGTCGAAGAAGTTGCGAGAGGCCAAACAACGTCTCGCGGACGTGGTCGTCCATTATCCCTCGCATCGCAACGGGAAGTATCTGTGTCATCAGCACGTGACAGTCGTGAGACTTCATCCCGCTAAACCTCTTCTTCGCTACGTCCAGATATCTGCTTATCTTCCCCGAGTAACCGTGTGGAACTTTTACACCTAGGAGGCACTCGAAAAACCTCTCGAGCTCCTCCTCGCTCGCAGTGAAGCAGTGCAGGTTTAAGCACCACCACCTCATTCTTCTTAGCCCTTTTGTGGTGACCCTGAGTCGTTTCCGTCCGTTCATCATCATCATCACTATCGGTGGGGTACTGAAGTTCTTTCTTGAGGCCAAGCAATTTCAGGTCGGTTCTTGCTTTCGGGCCATCCTTGGTCCTCTCCGGCATGTTCATCAGAGTGCCAAGTAGGCTCTCGGTAACGTTTTTCGTGATGTGCATGACATCGAGGCTATGGGGCGTGTGGAGGACCTTCCGGTACGGCAGGTCCCGGAAAACGGACCTCGCTTTCCATACTCCCGAGCAGCGGCGATTCCCGCGGTCGCTTCTTTCCCGGCGCGGGGCACTCTTCCCAATTTTCCAAAAGCTCGGATATTTCTTCGCCGCTCCTCGGTCGTGGGGCTCTTCCGAGCTCCTCTTCGCCGTTGAACAGATCCTTGTGTTTTCTCCACGGGTGATCGAAGCGAAGCCACATTCGAGTCCCTTGGAACACAGTTTTACAAGACCCGGGAGGCTTCGGCAGCTGCAGATGCGGGGTCTTATCCATGCACTTGACACATCCCTTGAATCCGTGGTTCACCCGGCACGATACATATGCGTAACCGGGATAGTCCTGCACTCGTCGTTAGCAATGCGGCTCCGAGAGGGAAATAATCTCTTTTGTACGCGTCCCAAGTAGGGGCCGGCGTACGCCACGGCGTGGCTAACTCCTCTTTCAACAGACCGAGATACGGATGCATGTCCACGCCCGGTTGTTTTGGCCCCCGAATAAGAATACTCATGTGTACGTACCGCTGCTTTGTGCACAGCCAGGGGGGAGGTTGTATGGCCATACAAACACGGGCCGGGTGCTATGCGTGCTACTCTGGTTTCCAAAGGGATTGAGTCCGTCGGTGCTCATGCCCGGACGAATGTTCCTCGGTTCGCTCCCGAACTCATCTCGCGAACTCAATGTCCAACGCATTCCACCGGCTAGCGTCCGCGAGGTGTGTCGGGATCTTGCCCTTCTCCGGATCATCTGCGGGCTTCTCCCTTTCCGCGTGCCATTGCATGAGCTTTGCTTCCTTAGGATCTACGAAATACCGCTGCGGACGGGGAGTGATAGGAAAGTACCAGACAACTTTCAGAGGAACTTTCTTGTTCCCTCTCTTGTACCGTCCTTGGCCGCACACCGGACATGTGGTTCTATCCTTGTACTCATTCCGAAAAAGTGCACAATCATTGATGCATGCGTGGTACTTTACGTGCGGTAGGTCGAGTGGGCAAACTACTTTCTTGGCCTCGTCGATACTTGTCGGCAATGTGTTGTCCTTGGGAAGACGAGCATGCCAGGATTTCATGTTATCGCTGAAGCTGCTTGTCGGTCCATTTGTGTTCCGCCTTCATCTCCGGACACTCGAGCGTTACACTCAAGCGTGTATCCTCGGGCCGGCACCCTGGATACAATGGAGTCATCCCGTCTACCTCCATTTGCGCCAGCTTGGCTTCGAGTTTGGCGTTGCCCGTGTCCTTCGGGAGAAGCTCTTGAACATGAGGGTCCCGCAGGGCCGACGTTAGCGGCGTCCGCTTCCTCTCGGCATCTCCACCACCATCTCCTCCGGCATCATCATCTCCTTCATCGGCCTCTCCTTCCTCATGATGAACACCATGTTCGGGAGACTCTTCGTCTTCTCGCCCGATGTCGGCCTCTTCTTCATGACCAACATTTGCCGCCGGCTCCTCGTTGAAGCCGAGCATGAAACCGCGCCTGAGCAGGTGTTCCTCCAGTTGTCCAGAATCAGGGTCGATCCACTGCCGGAGTCCGCATTTTCGACACGGACATCTTATCAGGGTCATGTTGTTCCTAACCATGTCGGCCTTCGCGTTCACCTTGTATCTAACCACTTGTCCTTCCCTCATATGGACGACCATGGTTGACTTGCATCATACATATATAGAGCAAAAGAGAGTTAATTAGAACCACACACACCACCCATAAACACACATGCATGCATGATCGCCGGAAAATTTCGACATGACCTATCCTAAAAGTGGGACATATGGCTAGTGCAAGAATTTGCCGAAATGGAAATGAATCAACATTTCGGCAAACATCCATGCACCACACGCCGGCACAAACCAACAACACAAATAAGCTTCTTCGCAAGCAAACATTCAACCACAACACAAAGCTCAACACATATAAACATCATCTTCTCGCCACCGCAAACCGTCCGGGAGCGCGATAATAATCTTCACCTACAAAACATCCATACACACAAAACATGCATCCAATAGTACTCAACCTCTCACAAATCTACCAACATCATGGTGGAGCAAGAGGATGGGGTGGTGGAGACAAAACAATGGACCATGCAAGAGGGAAAGTGGAGGAGGAGGGAAAGAGAATTGTGGTTTTTAGTACCCCTCTACAAGTTGGTGTGGCTTCCCCTCACAAATATGCCCACAAAATAGGCTTAGAGCTATCAACAATGGAGAAAAGTATGACCAAAATGGAGTGGGAGAGAGGAGGAACACGAGCTGGTTGGAGAAGACAAGAATGGAAAGGGTGGTGGGTGGAAGAAAGAGGGGGAAAGCTGCCTCCAAAAGTGAGATCTACTATTCACTTTACGTGGCGCATTAGCTAATATGCGCCACGAAACATGAACTTCTGTGGCGCATAACAGCTCATGCGCCACAGAATCATGGTGGCGTGAGCCGGGGGGTGGTCCCCGCAGGAAATTCTGTGGCGCATGGACAAACGTGCGCCACAGAAACTTAACTTTATGTGGCGCACGCTGGACCATGCGCCACGGAATTTCCTTCGGCCATGTGCTGTGGTGGACCCGGGGTGGGTCCCACGAACTTTCTGTGGCGCACTGCTCACCGTGCGCCACAGAATCTCCATCTTCTGTGGCGCACGTGCAAGCATATGCGCCACAGAAACATCAATTTTTTTATGGCGCAGTTTTGTGGTGCGCCACAGAAATATTTTTGTGGCGCATGACCTGTTTGGTGCGCCACAGAGGTGATTTCCACCTATAATGGTTTTCCTACTAGTGTCATCTTCTTCCACTTCACCAACGTGTAGCAAAACACGAGGTAATGATATGGTGAGTGGTGAGGAAAATTGCAATGTTGATATTGTGATCAATAGTGATGATTCTTCATATCTATCCCATTGCAATGCTTCCTCTTTTGACTTAAACACATCTAGCATAGTCCTCGCATATCATGTGTAAATTGCTCACATAAATCCCATGATGATATGCTTGCCTTGTCTTGCTCCCATAATCAAAATTCTTCTATCTCCTCTAGTTGTTTGACTAACAATGTAGAGGAAACCGAACACCCTATGGATCAAGACATGTTTTCAAATGAGGATTCAAGAATTTCTTCATCTTCATCCTCCGGTATGCACATGTGCCTTATGGCAAATGGAACAAAGGTATCTCCTACTTTGACTCCTAACACTTCCTCTAATGATGAGAGTGATGATGATGATAATGATGAAGAATATAATATATTGGTGCATAATATGGCAATGGTATATGCTTCTCTTCATGGTAATAAAGAAGCTCGTGCTAATCTCGAACACTCTATGGATACCTTGAGTAAATATAGGGATATCATAGTGGAGTTGGAGTCCCATGTTGAAAATGGGGAAATGAGATTCACTCTCCTCAAGCATGAGCTAAAATATGAGAAGCATACTAATTTTATGCTTACACAAAAAATTGAATCCTATAAGCATGAAAATGAGAAAACTATTGTTGATGCTTGTGCTACTAACTCTACTTCTTGTGAAGCATCTATCTTAAAGGAGAATGTTGAGTTGAGAGCTCAACTTGAGTTGCTAACTAGCAATTATAGGAAATTGGAAGAAAGTCATAAAAAGCTCTCGGGCTATCATGATGACCTTCTAATTTCCTATGATGGGCTAAAGTTAGCTCATGAGGCTTGTATCACTAAGGTAACATCTTGTGAGCCTCATGTGGACATTAGCACAATCTCTACTGCAAATGATATATTGACATGTGCTAGTCCTAGTAATCCACCTAGC
Source organism: Lolium rigidum (assembly GCF_022539505.1). Classification (NCBI taxonomy): domain Eukaryota; kingdom Viridiplantae; phylum Streptophyta; class Magnoliopsida; order Poales; family Poaceae; genus Lolium; species Lolium rigidum. The sequence continues at coordinate 83,448,603 of NC_061508.1, forward strand.
CAAACTAGTGATACACCTTGTGTTGGATTACTTGCTTTGCCTTGTTGCTCTAACAATGAAGCTTCTACTTCCTCTAGTACTTGTATTTCTACTAACCATGTAGAGGAAATCAAAGAGCTTGAGGCCCAAGTCCTTTCTTTAAAGAAAGACTTGGAAAAGCGTCATGAAGGGAAATCCGCACTTGACAAGATGCTAAGTGTGCAACAATCCCCCAATGACAAGAGTGGACTTGGATTCAACTCCAATAACAAGAACAAGTCCAAGAGCAAGAGCAACAAGAAGAAGGGCCAAGACAAAGTCAAGAGTCCGGCCAAGTTGGTTTGCTTCAAGTGCAAGGTTGAAGGGCATCATGTTAGATCATGCCCGTTGAAGAAGAAGAAGCACTTGAGTGAGAAACAACAAGGGAAACGGCCACAAGGTCAAGGTCAAGCTCATGCTCGACCTCAAGTTGAAGATAGGCCACTTCCCAAGAAGAATCAAGATATTGTTCCCCAAGATAAGAAATCAATAAAGAAGAGAAAGGGGAACACTTGCTACTTATGCCATGTGAAGGGGCACTTTGCTTCTTCATGTTTAAGTGGTACCTTATCCAACCCTATCATTGTTGATAATGATTATTCTCTTGGTAAGGATAAGGATGGCAATGTGTTTGCCAAATATGTTGGAACTCAAAGTGGCTTCAAGAAAAGAACCATTTGGGTTGCCAAACCTATTGTGACTAACCTCTTAGGACCCAACTTGGTTGGGGACCAACAAACTCAAACGTGATCAATAGGTGCATGTGGAGGTCATTGGAGACTTGGCTAATTCATGAAGAATTAAGGGATCTTCATATATTATCTTGACCAAGCCAAGTCGTATGGATCATTATCTATATCTTATATCCAATGTTCCTCCTTGCGGTAACTTATACTTCAACTCTTCATATTCATTGTAAGTTACTTGCCCCTTTGCATGTTTGGTTTTGTATCAAATATGTGTTTGTATGTGTTGAGTCTTACTTGCCTATCTTGTGTATTCAAGTATGTTTGTTTGTCTCATCATATACTTGTGTATTGTTTTGAGCCTAATGCATCTTGATGATATCTTATTTGGCTCTCTTTGAGTGATTAATGGAATATCCCATTTTGGGGGAGTGATATGCATTGTGCATCTCTCTTTCTCTAAAATATGTGTACATGGGTATCACCACTTAGTATTGATATTTCAAGATTATCTAGTCACTATGTGGCATGACATACTCATGAGAAATTCAAATTCTAAATGTCCATTAATCATCTCTAGTTGAATTTTAGTTGCCTCTTGTTTAGAAGAAATGTTTTATCACATTATGGGGGAGTAATATGTTTTGTACATATCACAAGCCTAGAAAATGTGAACATATGAGGTTATGCCACTTAGAGTTGATGCTCTTAATTATCTTGTTCCTAGGTGGCAAGTTTGCTCAAACAAGCTCCACTTCTATTAAAAAGCTTTTATTGGCTCATCTTATGGATTCTTGTTTGAGTAAGAAATTCTTGGTACGGTTTTTCCTCAAATACATATCTCTATATCTTATTTGGGACACCGTTTGCTTCATGTTATTCTAATCATTGCCGTGCGTGATTATTTGACTAGTTGAAGCTATCAAGAATCTTCATCCGTGCATAGTGTTTAATTCTATATACTTATCCTATGCCTTTTATTGTGAAGTTGATCCTTACTATCATTGTCAATTCACCACCGGAAATTATTTTCAATATACTCATTGTCTTTGACAATTGATAACCTTGTATGTGGTTGAATTAATGGATCATCTTCACCTTGGATTGCTTCTTATTTACTTATTTTATTTCCAAGAAATCTTTGTTGCTCCCACGTGTCTTCTTTGTCCCTTTGAAAAATCTTTTGATAAATTATCTTGATTCATATCAAGTGTTTGTTTTGGAAGACAAACCTTTTCCTTACGGTACATTGTGCCATTGTGAAAAGTGTAGAGGGTTTGGTTTATTTCTTCGAACCTTGCTCTTTTTGGGAGTTTGCTATCTCATTCCTTCTTACATGATTTATTTGCTTGAATGAGATAAATCCTTGAGCATGTTTGTTTTATTTCATCCTTTATGCTCAATGGTTTCTTCTTAGTTCATTTGATTGAACTTTGTTGAACAAATCTTTTGTGATTTGCGTCTTTGATATACTTTGGACAACAAATTTGTTTGGTCACATCTTTATGCTTTCTTCAAATTCATTTGGTGTTTTGTCCAAAGTATATCTTTCTTGGATCTTTAAAGTCTTTATGCATGCTTATATGTAATTTGTTTACATTTGTAGCGTGCTTGCCTTCTTTGATCCATTATATAGGGTATACTCCATCAAATCCTAAACGGCTAAGATGTGCATGAAATTCAAATTTCATCTATAAATATGCACATATTTATATGGAGTGTGTCCTATGTATTGTGGTTATTCTAACCATTGTGGACCCAATCAGTTTGGGGACCAAGATGTACTTGAATAATGTTTTAGGTACATTGGAGATGCAATGGAGGATTGTCTCATCTATAAGGAAGGTGTTGTCACCATATGGTAATTGGAGTCAAGCTAGGATGATGAATGAACTCTTATCTACTACATCATGCCATTGCTATCTCGGTAACAAGTATCTTATTCATGCATACTCATATAGCATCCGACCTCTTGTAGGTTGAATCTTGGCATGAATTTATTTATTTCAAAAATATTGCGGTTCTTGAAAAATTCCTTTTAAAGAAAACTTCTTATTGAACATTTGAGTAATTTGAGAAGATGCATATGATAAGAATATACATATCATATTTATGATTCACCTATCAAAATATGTCCTCTAGAAATTTATTGCATATCAATTCCTCAAAGAGCTCTTATGTGCAATATTGATGAATTGTGAAATAAATCCGTATTTGTGATACTTGTTGCCTTTCTTAAAACATTCCAACTAGCTTTACTTCCCTTATTGTTAGTTGTGATGTTTTTGAGATTTTCTTGGTTGAAGCTCATCCATATACCACAAGTGAATATTGGAGCCTTAGGCTATATATGCTTTTTAAGCAAACATCCTTGGTATATTTTATGACTTCATCTTGGATATCTTGTCTTATTTATTTTGTTAACCTCTTGTGTGTGCATGTTTCTTTATGGATCACTATGTCCACTTTAGAAACGTATATACATGAGAGCGTTAATCCATCATCTTGATATCCTTGTTCTTTGCCAACCATCTTTTACCCTTGTGCTTTTAGTGGTGTTGGTAAAGAAGATTTATGAGTGCTTGGTTTACTTGTTTTTCTTCATGCACTCATATCTCGTAAATTGTTGGGCTCAAGTTATTCCTGAGAAGCATATTATCTTTATCTTGGTTGTGTTCTAAATGATATAGAGGGAGTGAGGATTCCATGTTTATGCATATTGTATTCAAATGAATTATGCACGAACCTTGGGGAGCTTCCTTATTTTTATTTAGAGCACTATATCTTTCTTATCATGATATCTTTGTTCGTCCAATTGGATCTTTGATTGCTTGCTTTATTTGTTAAAACTTCCTTCACCATGTTATCCTTGTGCAATCTTAGATCCTCAATATAGTTTGACTTCCTTCAAATATTCATCATTGGATATGTGCATTTGATTCCACTCAAATTATGAGAAGTGCACACCTTGGGGAGGAACTCACATTATATTGGCTTTCTAAATTTTTCACCCATTTTGACAATCGATGCCAATGGGGGAGAAGTTTAGAGGTTTTAAGGGAATGGTTTTATACTTAAGTTTGGTTTGTGCTTAAGTGTTTGCCTCTCATGCATTCCATATTTATATGTCTTGCATGGTTGTATATATATAGTGGAAATTGTCCCAAAGGTTAATCTCGACAATGTATACAATGAATTCATGTTCATCACACGTGCATACATTGTGGGGGAGTTTGCTCTATATATATTGGTTCTACTCACATCCCTTGCATTAGTTGTAGTTGTGTGAGTAGAGTTGGTTTTGATATGGGATAGTAGCTTTGTGTTACTTGACCATATCAAATACAACCTCTTGTATACAACTTATTCTCGGATAAGTTGCGTACTTGTCTCTAATATTCATTATATAAACCCTCTTATTGTGGTTGTCATCAATTACCAAAATGGGGGAGATTGTAAGGGTATATTGCCCCTATGTGTGGTTTTGGTAATTAATGACAACCCCTATGGATTAATGTTTTCATTGAGTTTATATGAAGGAATATTCCATAGGTACTACTTGTACTCCATATGTTGGGTTCAAGTATGGATGCCATGAAGATAAAATATATACCTTGTGTATTGGCATCAAGATCATCGGTTTGAAGATATATATGTGATATGATCAAGAAGAAGAAATGAAGATGGAGTTCTTATGTGGAACTCAACATTAGCCATGCTCTATCTTAAGTGAGTATGAGAAGATACAAGGTGGATTTGGGCAAGTTCAAGATGAGCATCTCAAGTGGATCACATACTTGAAGCTTGTCGTCCATGTGGCGATAATGGACATGTGAAGATGTGCATCGTATCAATGGAGCTTTCCCATCATGGTGTATGGGGGAGCATTTGTGAGTCTTCACGAAGCAACAATGATCAAGTGAGGCATTCCGGCTTGAGTGGAGCTTGAAGAGTTATCATCAAGATCAAGCGGGATGCGCAAGGCAAACGTATGACCTTGCTAGGTTTTCCTTTTACCGGTCTCAAGGTGGATGTTGGGAGACCGGATTATAGGATAGATAGCCGCACTATCAAGAGGGGCTTTCGGTTGAGTAACTTGATCACATCGTCTTAGGGAGCTCAATCCTTTGCATACTTTGCATATCCCTATTGCTTCTTGGTGTTTCTCTGTGGGAGGTTCTTGAGCTTGTTGCTAGCTTTACAACAAGCCCAAGTTCATCGAAAACAGAATCCGCATGCATCTTCTATTGCGTTTTCGAGTTTGGACGTCTTCACCGTTTCTTGACGGTGGGAGTCTCCCTCTCTAAAATCATCTAAAATGTTCTGTGAGGAGTCTCCATATTTCCAGTTTTTGTTGGGGTTCTATTCGTTGTTATCTTTCCAACAAAATTGGTTTCATGTCAATCGGGGTCCGGACACAAAAGTTATCACAGTTTTTGTATAACGTACTTTCCTGCTGGCCCGGTTTCTATCCCGGCGTGACCGGCCGTCTGACCGGATGGCCCGGTTCAAACCGGCCCCTGGACCGGTGCCATCCGGGCACTATCCAGTAAGCTTTTCAGCTTGGTCCGGTCACCAGCCCGGTCGACCGGTCTGTGGACCGGATGGCCCGGTCAGTGGCCCGGTCTGACCGGGTCCTGAACCGGACGGCCCGGTCCCAGGCCCGGTTGACCGGCCTCTCCGATGGTTGACTCAGCCCAACTTTTCCCCAACGGTTATATTTGCTCTTGGGCTATAAATAGCCCTTCTTCCACCTTGGGCTGAGTTAGTTCTTCCCATTCTCTCTCCTCCATTGTTGCATTTGAAGAACTTGCTCTCCCCTTTGATTCCTCCAACCATTCTTGCTCATTCTTGAGGGATCTAAGAGAGGAGATCTAGATCTACACTTCCACCAAACCATTTCTTCTCTAAGTGAGGGGAACTCTTGGGATCTAGATCTTGGAGTCTTTTGTTGACTTTCCCCATTGTTCTTCCTCTCCAATCTCATCCTAGCATTTGTTGTTTTGGGTGGGATTTGAGAGTGAAGGATTTGAACACCTCTAGTGTTCTTGCTTTGCATCATTGCATAGTGTTGAGCTCTCCACCACGATTAGTTCGAGTGAGAGACCGCGAGCTTGTTACTCTTGGAGGGAACCTCCTAGTTGGCTTGGCGGTTGGTGCTCCGGTGATCTCTTCAAGAAGATTGTGAAGAGGCCCGGGCTTCTCCTTCGTGGAGCTTGTGAAGTGGTTGTGGAGCTTGCCATCTCCGGAGCGGAGGAAAAGCTAACCATAAGGAAAGGGCCATTATCCTTCGTGGGTGTGGTTCGGAGAATAGGGTGAGCCTTCGTGGCGCGGGGAATCCTTCGTGGGACCTCCACTCCTCCAAACGTGACGTACCTTGTTGCAAAGCAAGGGAACACGGGAATACATCCTCGTCTCCGCGTGCCTCGGTTATTTATATACCCGAGCTCTCTTTCCTTGTGATAGCCATCGTGCTTGAAGTACATATATCTTGCTATCACTTGCTCTACATATATCTTGTGCCTATCTTGCTTAGCTCTAGTTGCCATTGTTACACTTAGTTGAGCTTAGCATATTTAGGGTTTGTGGTTGTAAACTAAACATTAGTTCAATTCCGCATTCTTACAAGACAAATCCGCAAGAGTTTGTAATTGCCTATTCACCCCCCCCTCTAGGCGACATCTCGATCTTTCAATGGACCTAGAAGTTATTGAAGGTGAAGTGCTTTCTGAGAATGAGGAAAGCTAAAAGAGAAACTACCAAAGGTTTTTTGGCAGAAAGAAAGAAAAGACTAGAAAGTCTAGCTCACGTGTATTTAAATGATATACATGTTATGAATTTATTTATTTTTTGGTCACACAATGAAATTCTTGGGTATTTGTACCATATTGGTTGGTATGAGGTGTCATACAAAACAACGCAATACAAGAATACAATAGCCAAAGTGACTGACAAGGAATATGGTAGGAATGCACGTATAGAACAAAATAAAGTGTTATTGTGTTCGTCGTTGGCATTCTACCTAGCCTTTCAGATTTATAATAAATAACTTTATAATTGTTGTTTTGTTCTGGTTAAATGAAAACAATGAGTTGTTCAACTTATAACAGCATGCCATGTATGATGGATAAGTTATTATAAATCTTTATGGTGAAGCACACATGCATAACACTGACGCTAAAATGCCATAAGGCAAATGATGTGAATTCCACTCATTAGTGGAACCGCCATTTAGGTCATGTTGGAAAGAAACGCATGAAGGAACTCCATGCAAATGGATTTTTGGAGTCATTTGATTTTTGAATCGTTTGGCGCTTGCAAATCTCTTCTAAAGAGAATGACTGAAATACCGTTCATAGGCCAAGAGTTGAACGGGCAACTAACTTAGTGGAAACATACATGATGATGTATGTGGTTCACTGAACATAGTTATGTGCGGGAGATTCTTCTACTTGATGAAAACTTCCAACAATGAATTGAGTATATATATGAGGATATATTTATTCGATAAGGAAGAAGTTTGAAACATTTGAATGAATTTAAATAAATTTCAGCATGAAGTAGAAATCATCGTAATAGAAAAGTCAAATATCTCTGATTGGATCATGGTGAAAATATTTGAATTACGAGTTTTATCGAACATCTAAGAGAGTTATGAAATTATTCTACCACTCACGTTTCTTGGAGTATCATAGTGATGATGGAGTATCCAAGAGACGTATCCAAACCTTGTTGGGTTAATGATGAGATAAAATAATATGACGCCATTATATTTTTGTGGATTATACTTTAGAGACTACCGCTTTTACACTAAATAGAGCGTCATCACAATCCGTTGAAATGACACCATACGAGTTATGGCATGGGTATAAACCCTAATAGTCATTTCTTAAATTTTGGTATGCATAGCATAAGTAAATAAGTTTACAACCAAAATCGGATGAATGTCTTTGTTGGTTATCCCAGAGAATTGATTGAAAATTCTTTCCACTATGGAGTCAAAGACAAAAGTGTTTGTCGATGTTTCTTACTTATTTTCAAGAAATTGTTTTCTGGCGAAGTATTTGAGTGGGAGGACAATGGAACTTGATAAGGTTTATGAACCTGAGCACGATGATCAGAGTAGTGCAGCATCGGAAATGGTTCCGTAAGCGTTCACGGCGATCATGGCTCCCATGTCTACAAATTGTTATAGTTTTGGAGATCGAAGTACCTGTTGAACCTTGTAGGTATGGTTCACTTTGTGATCAAATAAATGATTTGTGGACAAAGAATTGATTTTGAACAATAATAAACTAACTACATACAAAGAAGTTATGATGGGCCCTAACTCCGTTAAAATGGCTAAGTGCCATGAAATCCAAGATAGTGAATACTTTCTTGAAAGTAAAAAGATCTATAAAATTGATGGACTTGGATGCAATATCCTTGAAGAAGCTCGACTTGTCGAAAAGTTGTTTACGACAAAGTTCAAAGGGTTGACTACGATAAGATTAGATCTTCCATAGCGATGTTTATAGTCTATGTGGATTATTCTAGTAATCACTACATATTTCTTTTATGATATGTTGGTAGGATGGCAAAAATACATTCCTTACTAGAAGTGTGTATTAAGTATGTATACTAGATACAACCAAGAGTTTTGCTGGTCCGTGGAATACTATCTACGTATACAAACTTCAATTGGATGAAGTGAGTATCGCGGAGTTAGAATCTTCACCGGATGAAATGGTCAAAGAGTTTTTTGATTCATCAGAAATGATGAAGATGCTTGCATTTCCAAGAAATTAAGTGGGAGCGTTGAGACATAGTTATAATATTATATGTGAATGACATTTCTTTGATTATAAATGATGTAATTATGTACTTGTGAATAACAGGTTTCATTGAGAATTAACTTTAATGAAAGGATATTGACTAAAAAATATTTAGCGTCAAGATCTATGTAGATAGATTGAATCGCATAGTAAGTTTAAGTCAAGGTACATAGAATGAATATTGAAACAGTTCAATACGCAAATGTCAAGAAGGTGTTCTTTTCCATGTGAAGGTTTAACAAGACTTGAGTGTATTTGACACTCAATGAGTAAAAACACATGAGTGATTTTAGATCACGCATAATATGTACACAATTAGATGTCCTGTGCTCTAAGGAGTTAGGAGCAAATATTAGAATGATCTATGTGATGATCATTGGACAACAGTAAGAATATCCTTGAGTACTTTGGAAGAGCCAAGGATATATAGTTTTGTATGAGGTAATGACAAACAAATCGATGTAAGACGTTGCACCGATATTAGTTTGATGACATATAAAATGAATTTCAATCTCAACTAGGCTAAGTGTTCATTAAAAGGTAGCACAATGAGCTAGAAGATTTCTATGCTAGATTTAGATGAGTTCTAAATATTGTGACAGATTCTACAAACGAAGGCAGAGCATGTCATTGTTTTGACAATGACTGAGGATGTTTAAGTCGAGGAGTTCTTTGAGAACTTGGTGTAGTTCTGATAGTGTTAGAACTTTGAAGCTATATTGTGTGTGACAATATGAGTGACTTATTTCAGACCGTGAAATTAAGGTTCCACCAGAGGACTAAGCATATACGATTAAATATCGACTCATTTAGAAATGAGTGATGCGTGGAGACGCAAATGAATTGCAAAATACATACGTTTCTGAGCGTGTCAGATTCGTTGACTGAAACATCTCCCGTGAGCAAAACATGATAAGCACCAGAAGGCCAAGGTGTTATATCTTTACAAATGTAAACTAGATTATTGACTCTAGTGCAAGTGGGAGACTGTTGGAGATATGCCCGAGAGGCAATAATAAAGTAGTTATTGTTATATCTTAGTGTTTATGATAAATGTTTACACCCTATGCTATAATTGTATTAACCGGAAACATTAATACATGTGTGTTGTGCAAACAACCAGAGTCCCTAGTAAGCCTCTTGTAAAACTAGCTTGTTGATTAATAGATGATCATGGTTTCCTGATCATGAACATTGGATGTTGTTGATAACAAGGTTATGTCATTGGGTGAATGATATAGTGGACATACACCCAATTAATTGTAGCATGAGATCAAGTCATTCAAGTTCAACTTGCTATAAGCTTTCAATACGTAGTTACCTAGTCCTTCGACCATGAGATCATGTAAATCACTTACACCGAAAGGATGCTTTGATTACATCAAACGCCATTGCGTAAATGTGTGGTTATAAAGATGGGATTAAGTATTCGGAAAGTGCGAGTTGAGGCATATGGATCAAGAGTGGGATTTGTCCATCCCGATGACGGATAGATATACTCTGGGCCCTCTCGGTGGAATGTCGTCTAATTAGCTTGCAAGAATGTGACTAGGTCACAAGAGATGACATACCACGATATGAGTAAAGAGTACTTGTCGGAAATGACGTTGAACTAGGTATGGAGATACCGATGATCGAACCTCGGACAAGTAAAGTATCGCGTGACAAAGGGAATTGGTATCGTATGTTAATGGTTCAGTCGATCACTAAGTTATCGTTGAATGTGTGGGAGCCATTATGGATCTCCAGATCCCGCTATTGGTTATTGGTCGGAGAGGAGTCTCGACCATGTCCGCATAGTTCATGAACCGTAGGGTGACGCGCTTAAGGTTAGATGTCGCATAAGTAGATTCGGAATATGAGATGGAGACCGAAGTTTGTTCGGAGTCTTGGATGGGATCCAAGACATCACAAGGAGATTCGGAATGGTCTGGAGAATAAGATTCATATATGGGAAGTCATTTTCAGGGTTACCGGAAAAGTTCAGGATTTTTCGGTATTGTACCGGAGGTTCTAGAAGGTTCCGGAGGGTACCATAGTGGGTCCCACCTATCCCGGACGACCAACATGGACCGGAGGGGGTCACATAGGCCCACATGGGCCAGGCACACCAGCCCCCCAAGGCCCATGCGGCTGGATCAAGTGGATAAGATCAGATCCCTTGAAAATAGGGACTTAACTTGGGGGGGAGGGGGGAGTTGCCGCCCTTGTTTTGGCCGACCCAAGGGCTTGGAGGAGGGGCCAAGGCAGCCCCCCCACGCCTATATAAGAGGGAGGGGAGGGCTGGGGCGCAACACATCAGCCCCAAGCCCTAGCCGCCCCTCTCTCCCTCCTCCTTCTTCCTGCGCAGGCTTGGCGAAGCCCTACAAGAATTTCTCCTCCACATCCACCACCACGCTGTCGTGCTGCCGGGATTCCGAGGGGATCTACCACACCTCCGCTGCCCGCTGGAATCGGTAGAGGACGGGCTTCATCGACACCGTACGCATGACCGAGTACGGAAGTGCTGCCAGACTGCAGCACGGGACGATCGACTACATCAACAACGAGATCTAATCTCGTAAGCTTTGGAATCTTCGAGGGTTAGTCTCACATGAATCTCGTTGCTTCGATCTTCGTAGATTAGATCTTGCGTCTTCCTAGATTATTCTCAGAATTACTTAAAAGGTTTAAACATTACACCTGGCCTCTGCATAACTGAGATGCACATAGACGCACAAACATCCGACATCCAACAATAGAAAAGGTAAAATTAAAAAGGAGCAATACACTATACACGCGATAAACTCAGAATCAGTATGAACACCTAGGGTGGTACTCCGTCACCCATGTTTGGGAAAAAAATCACCCGTCGTATCCTCCAACCGTGTAGACACCTCCATAATTAGGTCGTGATTCTCCAACTGCTGAAGAGATGACCATGAACGGAGCAAAGCAGTGCACCAATAAATAACATGCAAAGAGAAAAAAATTATCACTAATAACCTTGCTATTTCTACATAGCCATAGTGACCAAATAATGGCAATCCCTCCCACCCTAATAGGTATTTTAAACATATAATCCACCAAGGTTAGCTAGTTGCTAAGTATATTAGCAATGCTACATGGCAGGTATATGGTAGAATCTATTTGGATAACTGTCCATATAGATCTAGCAAACTGGCACTGGAATAATAAGCGTTTGTTAGTCTCCTCCCGATGACAAAAGAAACACTTTTTATTTCCATGCCAGTTTTGTTTTCCAAGGTTGTTCTTAGTGAGAATTACCCCTCTATGAAGATATCACGAAAAAAAAACTTAGTTTTCAATGGTATCTTCATATTCCAATTTTTATTATTATCAACATGCACGTCATGCTGGATCAAAGTGGTATACATGGACGTCACAAAGAATTTTCCACTCTTGTGTAGATACAAATGAAAATTGCCAGTCCCATGCATGAATTGGATCATATCAAGACGCGGAAGCAAAGCATTCCAGGATGCTAGCCTTGACCAATAAGACCTCGTCTCAATCTCAAATTCGGGGGTGAAGTTTCCATCATTTTTGGTAAAGTATCTGATTCGTGATGCACAATATTGTATATTAAAAGATATTGTTCGCGAAGAGTGACATTACCAAGCCACTTATTTTTCCAGAACCTTACCTGAGATCCGTTCTTGATAGAGAAAGACCCATATGGAAAAAAGGAACTTCTTTGTCACCATAAGGCTAGCCCAGAAGTGCGAGTCTCTAGGTTTCCAATAAACCTAAGACAAAGCCTTTGAGCCGACATACTTTATGTTTAGGATTGTTTGCAAATCCTAACTTCAGAAGTTTGAATAACCATTTACGAAGGAGTGATTGGTTTTTTACCTTAAGGTCATGAATACCAAGTCCTCATTGATCCTTTGAATGGCAAGCAACATTTTATTTAACCAGTTGATATTTATTTTTCTCACTATCTCTTTGTCAAAAGAATCTTGATCAGAAATAGTCCAGTCTTTGCAAGACTCTTTAAGGGACCGGAAGAAGGAACTGTTTTTGGAGTCTTTCTTCGACGTGTTTCCATTTAGCATTTGTAAGAATTCGATAATGAATTAGAATGCCTAGATAACTCACAGGAACTGACCAATACTATAGCCAAAAAAGATCAGCGTACTGGGCGGCCTCGTCTCGCGTCTCACCGAAGCAAAAAAATTCACTTTTATGTGAGTTAATTTTAGGATAACTAAGTTGATTTTTGGGCTGTTCGCATCCGCCTTCTTCATGTAATCACTGATGTTTATTACCATGGGCTCTCTAGCATCTTGATGGCAGTTTCTGTGGCCTTGCATTTCTAGTAAACTTCTTTGTTAAGCAAAGTGACTTGTATTATCTGTACTAAACACACTAATGTTTTCATCTAAGAACGCAACAATAACTTTATGGAACTTCTTCATCCACATAGATCACATATGCTAAACAATTGGAGCTTATTCCTCTTTCATGATGAGGATCAGAATGTAACTGAACTTGTATGTCACGTGGATATTAAGGACCGACCAAATGAGGATCAGAATGACTAGCTATACTACGAATTCTATGCAGAAAAATAGCCCAACAACCCAGAAATGCAATTCTAACGGCGCTGTGGCCTACCAGTCAAGTATCTACCACTCAAATAGCATCGCGATTTGTGCATTACGTGCACCATTAAGTTACAGTCTAAGTTACATAAATTGAAACCTAATTGCACAGTCCGTGTATTCTGTAGCGCAAATCACGAGGAGAAATGGACGGCGAAAATTTGACCGGTAGGTCACGGCGCCGCTAGAAAAATCGGTTTGCCCAACAACCCTGACTTGTGCAAGTAATGCTTCCCCCTCGCCCTGTATATATCCTACTACATCTTCTGAGTTAAGCAACTAGCTCCAATGCCTGTATCTACACGTCACCCCCAAGGCCCCAACTTTCCATATCGTTCGTTACTCTGAAACATTTATTTCTTTTTTTTTTTGATAAAGGATGCTTTATTACTTTTGAGGAAGCAATTACATCCAGCCTTTGCATAACCAGGATGCACACAGCCGTTTTTGAGTCTCGAGTCCAAAAAAGATGCCAAACTAAAAAATATCTAGGCGAAATACATATCGGAACGATGAATCATATAACGCCTAAGGTGTGGGTGGGGCTTCAATCCGTAGACTATGCTGCCACCCATGTAGGGAAAAAGTATCCCTCGCCGTAGCCTCCAATCGTGTACAGACCTCCGTAAATAGGTCTCGGTTCTCCATGCGCTGAAGAGGTAACCATGAACGAAGAATCCCTGTACATCTGTAGATGACCTGCAACAAGGAGAAGTTTTTGTCATTAAAAATCTTGTCATTTCTACTCAGCCAAAGCGCCCAGATAACTGCTAGCGCTCCCACCCTAAGAAGCAACTTGAACCTTGAATCTATTCCATGAAGCCAATTACCAAAGACATTGGCTACACTATTGGGAGGATACAAGGTAGACGCTACTTGGATGACAGACCAAATAGATCTCGCAAACTGGCACCGGAAGAAGAGGTGTTCAATAGTTTCATCATGATGAAAAAAAACACATCTAGTACTTCCGTGCCAATTCCGCTTAACAAGATTGTCTTTGGTGAGGATGACTCCTCGACGAAGATACCATCCAAATATTTTTATTTTTAATGCTATCTTCATCTTCCAAATTTTCTTATTGTTATCAACCGGTAGATCAGAATGAAGTATGGCGCTATATAAAGATTTTACCGAGAAAGAGCCATCTACATGTAAATTCCACCTAAATTCATCTGGTTCAGGCGACAGGTTAACATCCCCCAACCTCTGAATTAAAGCATTCCATGCCATTAGCCTTTGTCCTAGCAAAACTCGTCGGAACGTCACATTCGGTGGAGAGGTAGCCATTACTGTGGCAATGGTATCTCCTTTGCGACGAACGATACTATACAACGCAGGATACTGTTCACTTAGAGGTGCATTGTCTAACCAAGCATCTTCCCGTAACCGTATCCGTGCTCCATTCTTAATTGAGAAAGTACCATGACGAAAAAGACATTTTTTGTCGCCATTAGACCAGCCCGTAGTGTGAATCTCCAGTGTTTCCAAACCACCCGAGATAACGTCTTGGAGCCAATATACTTTCTCCGAAGAATAGTTTGCCAAATCCCATCCTCGGTAAGGAGCTTAAAAAGCCATTTACCCAGCAGGGCTGAGTTCTTGACTTCCAGGTCATGAACTCCAAGCCCGCCTTGATCTTTGGGACTACAAACTACACTCCATTTAACCAGTCGATATTTCTTTTTCTCGCTATCACCTTGCCAAAAGAATTTGGATCGATAATAATCGAGTTTATGAAGAATTCCTTTTGGCAAAAGGAAGAATGATAACATATACAGTACCATATTTGTCAGTACCGAATTAATGAGTACCAATCTTCCTCCCAGGGATAGCAATTTGCCTTTCCAACTACTAAGGCGTTTCGTAATCTTTCTTCTACAATTTTCCATTCAGCAATCGTGAGTCTCCGGTAGTGAATTGGAATACCCAAATAGCGAATAGGAAATTGGCCTTGCCCACAACCGAACAACTCTGTATATAGAGATGTATCATCTTGGGCATCACCGAAACAGAACAATTCACTTTTATGAAAATTAATTTTCAATCCTGACAACTGCTCAAAAGCCACCAAGATTAATTTGAGGTTTTGAGCTTTTTCGAGATCATGATCCATAAATAGAATTGTATCATCGGCATATTGAAGAATAGATAAACCACCATCAACCAGATGTGGAATCACCCCTTCAATTTGACCATCAGACTTGGCCCGCTCTATGAGTATAGCCAGCATATCCGCCACAATGTTAAATAACATAGGTGATAACGGATCCCCTTGGCGTAACCCTTTTCGTGTTTGGAAATAATGGCCGGTGTCATCATTAACCCGAATTGCCACACTACCTCCATACACAAAATCATTTATTAAAGCACGCCATTCAGGAGAAAAACCTTTCATCCTGAGTGTCTGTTGTAGGAAAGACCACTTGATCTTGTCATAAGCCGTTTCAAAATCTAATTTCAAAATAACCCCATTTAATTTCTTAGTATGCATCTCATGTACCGTCTCATGCAAAACCGCTACTCCATCGAGAATATTTCTTCCTTGCATGAAAGCGGTTTGTGATGGCTGAACGACATGATCCGCAACTGTATTAAGTCTAATGGTGGCCACTTTCGTGAAAATCTTGAAACTTACGTTTAAAAGGCAAATAGGTCTATATTGTTGAATCCTTTCTCCCTCATTAACTTTCGGTAACAAGATTATTTCACCAAAATTTAGATGAAATAATTCTAGTTGTCCCATATGCAGAGCACGGAACAAATCTAGAAGATCCACTTTAATAGTGTCCCAGAAAGTTTGATAAAACTCCGCTGGAAAGTCATCCGAACCCGGTGCTTTGTTGCATTCCATTTGGAAAATAGCCTTCTGCACTTCTTCCTCGGAATAAGGTGCAGTGAGTAAGCCATTTTCTTTTATAGAAACTAGTAAATATGCCCGTGCGTTGCTACGGGTTGATTTTTTAAAAATCAAGTGATACATCTACTTTTCGCAAAAAAAAGTATACACGTAGTTACAAAGACAATTAATAACAACAGATCATTATTTGTCGACTCAGGATATTGTCACACCTTTTCTTTGATGGGGTTCCTCTTACTCCCATCATCTCATGCCTTGTTGACATGTAGTCTACACCGCCATCTTTCCTCCTAAACCTTGTCATCTACCATAGTCATAGCCAGATCCAAGTGGCCGAACTCTATTAGGACACATTACATAAAGAAAAGTATAATAAGACACATTAATTTGGAGATCATCCTAACCATTGTCCCTTCGAAACATGCCATAATCTTTCCAAAATTTTGGATATCGGGTAAACTGATGTAATTCACTGGCGAGTATACTTTTGCTTCTTCTATGGCATAGACTGCAGCGATGTTCAGAGTTTATTTTTTATTTCTTTTGAGGGGAAAGGAATTTATATCACATTTGAAATACAGATATAGTCATACAATAATATGACGGTCAAAATACGAAGGTGCGGTTAATTAGCATAATCTTGTGCCCCACATACACCTCACCATCCTATCATGTGCATGGCGGCACAGTTCAAAGATATCTAGCTTCCGTAGCTTAGTAGTTGTAAATCCAGAATAAACTTGAAGTCAGCTGTAATAGAAGCTTGTAGAAGGTAGCGATAAGTCCTATATATATTATCCATCACTTCACTCGTGTGTGCTAGTATACGTGATTCTATTGTCGGTCAGTCCGTGTGAGCCACCAAGAGCTAGCTAGCTAGTAGCGTGACTGATAGGGCAAGCATAAATCAAAAATAAACTTCATGTATCTCTTGGCCAGCTCTGCTGAGTTACTCTCTCTCCGTTTCTTCAGAATCATGTAATCATCAAATTAATAACATTGTTTGACCCCTTCAACGTAGTTCTGTCACTGTGATCGATCCTCTTATTTCTTGGACAGAGCTCGACAATATTAGCTCAGTTAGTCCGTAAATCCGCATAGCTCCATTGGTTCAGCCGTTTAGCGGGACAGCACCAGCATGCAGTGTAGGTCATAAACAACCACAGCGAATTCAGATTCTTCAGAGCCAGTAAATATGTGTGAGGCTGCGCCAGGGCAGTAGCCCCACGCTCTGATGCTTCCAGGACTCTGGCGCCATGCTGCATCGACCGTCGAGGTCATTGACGTCCTCGGGCACGCGGATGCGGCGAGGTTGTGTTGTCACCGTTATTCCGCCTAGAGTACTTCCTCTTGCCACCCTATGTCCTTGCGCGACTGCATCGAATTTCATAACCCGTATAGCGGTCAGTGGCGGCGCTAGGAAATGGAGGCTAGGTATTCATTTTCAGAAAAAAAATCTCTAAACAATATGAGAACAAAAACAACAGCTATATATACGACATATGGCCACAATTTCAATAGGATGGACTATAATAATATTTCTAGTGAAGTAACAATGCATAATAGGTAATACCATAATTCCATAGTAATAATTATAAATACTAAAACAATAAATTTGTATTGAGGCAGTACCTCTAGACTCTTGAGTGAAGAATTGATATTACAATATAACTCTACGATCGCCTTGTTGGAATACATTGATGACATCTTCATCCTTCACTTGACTAAAGAATTCCCTCTCAACAAATGTAACCAAACAATGGTTCAAGTATTCATCACCCATTTTGTTCCTTAGCTTATTCTTCACATAGTTCATTGAGGAGAATACCCTTTCAACACTAGCAGTAGCTACTGGCAAAATCAATACCAACTTAAGAAGCTTGTAAACAACAAAATATTGTTCATGTTTGTTTGTCTCCACAAGCATAACCGAAAGTTGAACTATATTCTTCAAACTTTTAAACCTTTCATCTCTGCGCACGTGACTAATGTACAAGTCTAATTGCCATGGAAGTCTTGCCAGTTCATCAATTGTGAAATCACTAGCATAAAACTTTGAAGCAAGCCTAACCAACTTCTCTTGATCATAGGCAGCAAATGAACGAAGTGGACAGAATGCTGCCATGCAAGAAAGTAGTTCAGTGTTTACCTCATCAAATCTGTCATTCAGCTCAGAAATTTGCCTATCAATGACGCTCACATACATATCAACATGGAAGCGATGATAATTATCTGCACCATTATAGAAACCACCTCTTCTAGGTCGCCCAACAGGACAGTAACGAGCCTTCATATCAACAACTTTGATCTTATGCTTTGTACAAAAAGATGTTACCTTGATAAGAAAATCGTCCCATCCAGGATCAGACCTCAAGCCCTCCAAGTGATACTTTGTGAGATCAACTAGCTCAATAGCATGAACAATATCTTGCTCTTTCATTTGCAAAGCTCTGCTCAAGTCATCTGTGTATCCAAATATTTCTTGCATCAAATGTGCCATGAAAACAAACTCAAATGACCGAAATGAAGTCAACACAGATAGAGCTGCTTGAGCCTCTGCACCATGGTACTCTTTGCCAATCTTCAAGAGGACTCGCCGTATTGCAGCATACATAGAGAGGACACGGTTCACAGTTCTGAAGTGGGAGCCCCAACGTGTATCACACGGTCTTCCCAAACCCATTTCCTGATTTTGCCCAGTCCCCGTTTCTACTTCTTCCAATTCCAATGCATCAATCAGTTCCTCGGCTTGAGCAATCCGAAGCATCCTCATCTTTTTGCAAGACATACCAAGAGCATTTAACAAGTGTGCAAGCTGCTGAAAGAACCAAGTGCAATCACCACTCTCCTTAGCAACAGCAACAAGAGTTAGTCAGTAGTTGATGGGCAAAACAATGAACATAGTAGGCAGAAGGAGACTCATCCATGATTAGTTTTTTCAGGCCATTGGCATTACCTTTCATGTTACTAGCTCCATCATATCCTTGCCCACGAACCATTGCGAAGGTCAGATTGTACTTCATAAGCATTTTCTGAATTGCAGCCTTAAGTGTCAAAGAGGTAGTATCTTCAACATGAGCAAGACCAAGAAATCTTACAACCGCCCTTCCTTTCTTATCAACATAACGCAAGCAAACAGCCAACTGTTCATTCTGATACACGTCACTAGACTCATCTGCAAGTATTGCAAAATGACCACCATCAAGTTCTTCAATGACCAGTTTAGTAGTCTCCTGCGCACAACATTTTATCAGCTCATGTTGTATATCATGGTGAGTCATCTTGCAGTTATGTGGAGCATTGTTGAGAACCACTTTGTCAACCTCTTCAAAATTTCCTGCTAGCCAATTTAGAAGCTCAAGAAAATTTCCTTTATTTAGTGAATCTTCACTCTCATCATGTCCTCTAAATGCCAAGCCTTGGCGCAATAAAAACCTCAAACACTTGAGTGTCCATGTCAAACGGAGCTTGTACAAGGCCTTATACTGCGAGGTGTTTGAAGCAAGAGCCTTTCGGATTGATGCTTTTGGTGTAGTGAACATATCAAATTTCTCTTGAGCTTCAGCATGAGCACTACTAACACCACCTTCATGTCTCGACAATCTCGATTTCATGTTCCAGTTCCTAAACCCATTCTTAACAAATGAATCCCCACCAGGACATTTTGTTTTATCCTTGAACAAATAGCAAACAAAACAGAAGGCAGCATCTTTCTCTACACTATACTCAATCCATGGAAATTCTTTAAACCAAGCACGACAAAAGCGACGCTCATATCCACTTTTATTTGTAAACTCAAACTTATGATTCTTTGGTTGACATGGCCCCATCTCAATGTATCTCCTTCTAACTCTATCTTGGTCATTGACAGCATACCTTGAGATGGAAATCCGCTTCCCAGGATCAGGTTCAAGTGCCTCTAGATCTGCTTGTGTCGGTTCATCCTCTTCATCAATTGCTTCATCATCCTCTACAATTGGAGTTGGAGTTGCGCCGCTGCTCTCCGGTTCACGTTCTACATCCGGTGCTTGCACTAGCGCCAATTGCAGATTGTTCTCGGGCTGATCGTGAGAAGTACTTGATTCAACAACAGTGTGATTCGGTGTGGATGTTTCATCTGTCTTCTTAGCTTTTGAAGCTTTTTCCCACAATGCAAATATATTACTGTCAGCAGCACTCTTATTTTTCTTCTTCATCTACATTACAAAAAAACAAGGAACATATTCAGTAAAACTAGTCAATTACAATATTTCATCTAGCAGTCTACTACTCTCATAATTCCTATAAACAGCTAAATTGCAAATATGGAGTGCTAATCTACTAGACAACTGAAGATACTGCGAATAAACTCTCTTGTCAGACATTTGTAAATATGGTTGAAACTTGAATAGGCAGCCTGCCCATCGACATTATGCAGTCTAGGTAACTGAATAAGATGTGAACCTGGATCCTCACGAATAGCCTGTAGCATCTAAATCTAGCATGTAGGGAATAACTGAATAATACGTGATCATGAAGAGAGGAAACGCACCTCGCGTGTGGCGTTCTGGGCTCCTGGCCGATTCCCGCCGGCCGCCGCGGCTGCTCCGCTTTCCGCTAGGTCGCCTCGCCAAATCGCCAAGAGAGACGATCAAACGAACCAGACGATGCGTCGTGTGCGTGTGCGACTCTTCGAGGACGGACGCGATGCGGTCGTGGGTCGTGAAGAGCGGTGCGAGGCTGCGAGCAGAGCAGAGTAGGCCACCGCTTCGCTTTCCCTATTGGGCTGCTGAATGGGCCATATGACTACTTGATAATATGTATAAATTTTTTTTTGCACAGATTCTTTGGTATTCAGATGAATACAGCTGCATACCCCCAGCGCCGCCAGTGATAGCGGTGTAGTTGCATCCCTCACACGCTAGGAGATGTCGCCGGCAGGGGAGGAGCTTGCAATTTGTCTTGGCGAAGCAGGTCGGGACGCTTCGATACGGTGGAGTCGCTTTTTGTCGGTGGAACAGCCAGCAGGAGAAGAGAATACGCAGAAGAAAGGAGGTGCGGCAGCGTCTCGGTCCGCCTTCCGGCGAGGTGGCGGGACGTTTCGAGACGGTCGGGTTCGCTGGACTGCAAGATGGCGGCGGATTCACAACGAGACTGCAGCGGACTTTGGCCAAGTCGGCGGAACCGTGAAAGGCGGCCTACTCAAAGGCGGCGGGGAGCCGGGGACATCAAGTCGACGAAACCGTGAGATGGCTGCTTAATCACGGCGAGATGGCATGGACTCCGACGAATTCGATAGAGAGGGTGACGAACTCAAGGGCTGTGGACTCGAGCCGAGATTGTTCGTAGTGCTTCTAGC
This sequence comes from Lolium rigidum, assembly GCF_022539505.1. Lineage (NCBI taxonomy): Eukaryota > Viridiplantae > Streptophyta > Magnoliopsida > Poales > Poaceae > Lolium > Lolium rigidum. The sequence continues at coordinate 83,469,929 of NC_061508.1, forward strand.
CTATATATGTTTATACATATAGGTTACGCTCCTGATCAAGTCGATGTACAGTTCGAGTAGGTCACGACTGAAGGAGTTCTAATCGGGGTCTCGACTCTGGAGGAGAACGGGCAGAGTACGTAGCAAAAGGACGAAGATATTTTCGTTTTTACTTTACTGGTGGTATTTGTGGTAATACTTAGATTGGTGGGAGGGCAAATTGGTCTAAAAAAGTGTTGGACCAACAAGAAGCCTCTATTTTCTTTATTATTAGGTATAGACTTGGGATATATCAGCTGAAACATAGGAGAGGGTAAAAGAAGAACCCAACCGAGTAAGTATTAGCTATGGGAGGCGTCAGAAAACAAACAACCACTGCCCCGTTCAGCAAGGCCAGCTTTGATGTGCGATGAAGCCTAGATTCCTAATGGCTTGTCAGACATGAAGGGGACATCAGCGCCTGCCAGGTAGTGAGCGGATGCAGAACATGAGAGCACGGTAGTCAATGGGTAGCAAGAAGCCATGACCTAGGAATTGAGCATGAATGCAAAATGCTCTCAAAAACGGATCCAAATTAACCAACCAGAATGTTAAGAAGCAAACTGTTGGTGCATTTCAAGCTATTCCAACCAACTCCGCCCAGGTGCTCATTTCCGAAGGTGCCTAAACAGATCCTGAAATTATACTTGATGTGTTCAAATTTGGCGCCACCCTCGAAAACGTGAAGATAGTGGAAGAGCACACGAAGTGTAAGAAGTCAATATGAAATCTTGTTGACGGAGCAGCCACTAACTGGGCAAACGGGAAACATTTCGGCCCGTTCAGTCGCTCCCCGCGGGCGATGGAAGGGCGATTCCAAACCCTAGCTCAAGCCGCCCCCCTCCTCCCCTCCCCCCGCCGCCGCTGTCGGCGCGAGCCGCCGGGCAAAGCCCGTGCGGTTGCCGGCGGCGGCGGATCCCTGGCTCCCACGCGTGAGGTGGTGGCGCGGGGCTTCTCCACTCTGACGGCGACGATCTAAAGCGGCGAACCGATGACTCCTCGCGCGGTGGGCCGGCGAGCCGCGGCGAGGCGGTTCCTCGTGGTGCAGGCAGCGGAGCTCGGCAAAGCTGCCATCTTCCCCGGACGGCGGCGGCGGCGGCGCGGCTTCTTCAGGCCGTGGGTGCTCGGGCGAAGAGGCGGCGGCCTCTGGTGGTGCGGCGGCGTCGACTATGGCGGCTAGTGGCGTCCGCGGATGCGCGCCGTTGTCCTTGGTCGCGTGGGCGGCAAGGTGGCGGTGGACGGCGGTCGCGACGTGGTGGCTGCCCCGGCGACCATCCGTCAGATCGGAAGGTCAGTCTTCCCCTCCCGCTGGTCCTCTTCCCTCTAGGTTTGGTAGTCGGATCCTGCTGGTTTCGGTGCCGATTGGGGGGCGGTGGTGTGAGATCGGGTGTGGGAGAAATCCCTGGTCGGCTGGTTTGACCACGGTAGTGGCGACGCCCACGGGCGCCGTGTATCCCTCTTGAGGCGCTGTTGAGGTCTCGATTCTCCCCACCCCGGCCGTGTTCCGGGTGAAAACCTACAATCCTTCGGATTGGGCGACGACGACGCCATGGGCGCCGTTTCCTCCTTGGGGGCGTGGCTTGGGGAACAGTTGGCCGGTTGAGGGTGCCTTTGGTGGTTGGAGGCTGGTTGCGGTGGTGTCCGAGACTTCTTGGTGCCCTGCTCCTTCCTCGTCAGCGATTACAGTCCCTGTTTACGTTCCCAGCGGTAGCTCCTTCGGTGTGTGGCAGCGCAACCTCGATGGTTTGTCAGCTTCGGCGAGGGGTCTCTACTCTGACCAGATTGGTGTGTGGTCAGTATTGGCCATAGCTCAGGGGAGTGCATCTGGCGTCCGACGGTTCGGCGTCCTTCAAGCCAGGACGAGAGGGAAGGGTCCCTCTTCGGCGCTGGAAATGGTCGATGCTGCTTCCCCTCCCATCCTGTGCTGCAGACGATGGTCTTCCTCAAGGCGGCAGGCGGTTCCCTCGAACCTGGGCTGTTCAATCCTCGGTGGCTTTGCGAGGAGGCTTCGACATCTACAAGCTGTGTTCTTGTGTGTATCTTGTGCTTTTGGTGTTCGTTGTTTGTAAGCTGGTTAGCATCATGTATCAAACTCGGCCGTTTGTAGCTTTATTAATTTAAAGCTGGGCACTTGTGCCTTATGTTTAAATCTTGTTGACAACCCCGCTGTTGTACTGAATCTACTCCGCCCCGGTCCATCTTGTTCCCGGAAGCCTGTACCATATTTTAACATGTCCACGATGCCGTCCACCCGGCACCCGTTCTTGTACCTGGAATTATCGGAAGTACAATGTGAGCGCCATTCTGAAGGGCGGAGCTTGTTAATATATTGCTTCAATGCTTGATGAAGAAAATTGTGTTTTTTAGCGGAAGTTCGAAAGAAATTTCTGATATCAAAAATAAGAGTTCAAATTTTTATAAATGAGGACTTCAAATTAGGTAATGTGATTATATCCACTCCCACATCTCACTTCCTTTGAACACATGTGCATTTGGTTAACAACATACATGTCTTGTAAAAAAAATTCTTGTTACACATGTGCAGTAGGCGTGCAATTTTTTTTTTGAAACCCCAAGCAAAAGCTTTGTCTGTTCCATTGATTAGGAAAGTTATAAATCCATCTGGAAGATGAAGATACCATTGAAAATTAAGGTTTTTGCTTGGTATCTTCGTCGGAGTGTTATTCTTACTAAAGATAACCTTGCAAAACGGAATTGTCATGGTTGTACGAAGTGTGTTTTTTGTCATGAAGAGGAGACAATAAAACACTTGTTCTTTCAATGCCAGTTCGCGAGATCTATATGGTCAATCATTTAGATATGTTCTACCTTATATCCCCCAAAAAGTATTGTAAATATTTTTAGCAATTGGCTAAACGGAGTGGATGCTAGGTTTAAAGTTCTTAGCAGAGTGGGACTGATTGTAGTTATATGGTCGCTTTGGCTATGTAGAAATGGCAAGATTTTTGACAATAAAAATTCTTCTCTTATGCAGATCATCTACCGATATACGGTGTTGCTCCGTTCATGGTCGTCGCTTCAGGGCTTGGAGGAAGGTGTCTTCACGATTGGAGGAAACGTCGAAGGATTTTATTACCCAACATGGGTGGCTGCATACTCGAAGAATTTTGCCTCCTACAGTCTATTGATTTGCTCTTCTAAGATAAAGTACTCATGTAATTTTCTTTTTCGGTGTGTTTCATGAACCAAAAAATGACTGTGTGCATCCTAGTTATGCAGAGGCCGGGTGTATTGCTTAAACTTGAGTAATAAAACGCCCTTTATCGAAAAAAGGTTAACTACGGAAAACCTGGCAAAAACAGAGTAGGCGTGCAATTGGAGGTGTATTTCAGTATATATTTTCATACACATTGATATATATAGGTAAACTAACTGGTGCATCATGGTGCCTGGGCACCACGAATCATAAAAGGAAACCTGCACAACAAACTGGGAAGTGATTTGTCTCTGTTTCTGATAATTGGAAAGTGCATTCTCTCTCCTGTTGATATTTGGAAAGTGATTTTATCTCCTTTATATATACACCTATGATGCAATCTGACACCCACGATGTAATTGTACGGTCATAATGTATGGTGTCTAGGCACCATGGTGCCCCAATTAAGCTATACACTCCTTAAAAGCAATTCATAAACATTGTTGTCAGTCTTTCCTTTCCAGGCCAAGCCATCCTAGTTTTTTTCAAAGAAATCCTTGAAAGTTGTTGAAATATACGATTGTTTTTAAAATAGGTGTAGCACGAAGATAAATCTCGAGTAGCAGCTTATACTTTTTATGAATGTATGTATTTAAGGCTGACCTGGCCATGGGCTGCCCAACCCGACCATGTCTTTGGGCCGGGCCTGGGCCATGAATTTGTGCGTTTTAGTGAAGCGGCCCGGCCCACGGCTCGACGGGCTTTCGTCTTGATGGGCCGGGCTTGGGCCACATTTTCCGGCCCAACGGTCAGGCTGGGTCGGGCCTGGCCAGGATTTTTTGCGTCGGGCTTAGGTTGGCCCGGCCCGAGGAATGCATAGGTATAATTTAACAAATTAGGACAAAGCCGAGTACTATTAGAGTTGTCTGTCAGAATCGGTTATGACAAAAAATAAACAGCCAGCATTGTGGTTGCTGTTGAGATACATATCCTTGTATATCCGGATGTGTATCTTCTGTAGTTATAGCGATACATATCTTTGTATTTATTATTGGGCCCGCCTCCTTCCTTGTATAGTCGAGGATGTGGCCTATATATGTAACGTCATATGCACCCAATCAATACATTGTGAGTTGCATCCCTTTCTACATGGTATCAGACACCTACCGTACCTAACCTAGCCGCTGCGCCCCCCTCTCCCCCGCGCACGCCGCCGTACCCTCCAACCCTAGCGCCGCCGCCCTTGTGCCGCCGTCGCGTGTGCTCCTCCTCACGCCGCGCCGCCGCCGCACCTGCCGTCACCGCCGCGCCTCCCTCCCCAACCCCCGTGACGTCGCCGTCCCCCGCGCGCGCGTCGTCATGTCGTCGGTCTCCAACGACATCAACTCCTTCGTCTACAACCCATGGACGGGGGTCATCCACGCCTACATCTCACCCACACCCGGCACCTTTGGTCCTCGCCCGCTGACTCACCAGGCGCACTTCACCGCGACACCGCCCTACGCCCCGGCCTTCACCGCCACGTCGCCGCCCTACGCTCCGGCCTACCACGCCGCGCCACCACCCTACGCGTCGCAGCAGCCCGCATGGGACCCGGCGCTTTTCGCGGCACTCCAGCAGGCGCCCGCACCTGGCTCTTACGCTGGTGGCGGCAACTGGTTTATGGACACTGGCGCCTCGTCTCACATGGCCGCTCACCCGGGTAAACTTTCCCATTTCTTTCCCACTTCCACCGAGTCTCGCATCATTGTCGGTAACGGCGCCGGTCTTCCTATTTCTCACATTGGTTGTGTTAATTTTACTTCTACTTCTAGACCACTGTCTCTTAATAATGTCCTTGTGTCTCCCCAGCTTATTCAGAATTTAGTCTCTGTTAAAACTCTTTCTCGTGACAACTCTGTGACTGTTGAATTTGATGCTTTTGGTTTATCTGTTAAGGACGCCCGCACCCGGATGGTCCTCCTTCGATGTGAGAGCCCCGGCGATTTGTATCCGGTGATGTCGCCTTCCACCCCCGGTGCCGCACCTCGTGCTCTCTCCGCAGGCGTTGATCTTTGGCATGCTCGTCTTGGACATCCAAGTGCCAACACGCTTCACCAAATAATGAGGGGTTTTTTTGTTTTCATCTAACAAACAGTCTTCACATAGTTATGAAGCGTGTCGTCTTGGTAAACACGTTCGTCTTCCTTTTATTCAGTCTTTCACAGTTGCGTCTTTTCCTTTTGAGTTAATATAGTGATGTATGGACCCCTCCTATCCCGAGTAATTCTGGTCTTCTTTATTACCTAGTTATTCTTGATGATTTTTCTCATTTTGTGTGGACGTTTCCCCTCCGTAAAAAGTCTGATGTCGCCACCACTCTCACAGCCTTCTACGCCTATGTTTCCACCCAGTTCGGTCGCCCCATCCACGCCCTACAAACTGACAACGGAAAAGAGTTTGACAATGTCGCTGTCCGCACCCTACTCTCCTCTCACGACACTATTTTCCATCTAACCTGTCCATACACGTCCCAACAAAACGGCCACGCCGAGCGTATCCTCCGCACCCTCAACGACTGCGTCCGCACACTCCTATTCCACAGCCATGTTCCCCCCACGTTTTGGCCTGATGCCTCCACCGCCACCCTCCTTGTCAACCTTCGTCCGTGTCGTCCCCGCTGGAATTATGCACCTCATCACCTCCTTTACGGTTCCCCTCCATGCTACGACGGTCTTCGGATTTTTGGTTGTCGTTGTTATCCTAGTGTCGCCGCCACCACTCCTCATAAACTTGCCCCTCATTCCGTTCCGTGTGTTTTCCTCGGTTACCCGGCTAACACCAAAGGCTACCGCTGCTATGATCCGGTTTCTCACCGCGTCATCACCTCCCGGCACGTGTACTTTGATGAGCATTGCTTTCCTTTTGCACAGAGACAGGTGGTCGCCACTCCTCCTTCGACTACTGATGGTCCCGGTGTCGACCCCCTGCCCCGGTAGGTCTGCTGGCTGCAGTGCCCTCGAGCTCGGACTCGGGCACTGCCTCGTCGTCCTCCGACGCGCCCTTGAGCTCTGGCTCGGGCGCTGCCTCGCCACCCTCTGGGTCACCCTCGAGCCATGTCTCGGGTGACCCCACGCCAACACCCGCGCCGCCACCCGCCTCGACGCCGCCCGCGTCGCCCTCGAGCCTTAGCTCGGGCGCCGCGCCGTCTTCGCCGGGCGACGTGCCTTCGCTGGGTTCATCCGCCTCGACGCCGCTTGCGTCGCCCTCGGGCCTCAGCTCGGGCGCCGCGCCGTCTTCGCCGGGCGACGCCTCGTCTCCGGCTTCGGCTCCGCCTCCTCCGCCGCCGGCCACGGTACCCCTCACGCGCGCCCGTGCAGGAATTCCCGTCCCGAGCACGCGGTACCCCTCGGACGAGTACGTCTGCACCGCGTCGACTTCCGCGCCTTCACCATCCACGCCATCGCCCTTGCCCGCCTCTGCCCGGGCTGCTCTCCGCGACCCGCAGTGGCTTGCGGCCATGCAGGACGAGTTCAACGCCCTGCAGCGGAACCAGACATGGACGCTTGTTCCCCGACCCCCTCACGCCAACATCATCACCGGGAAGTGGTTCTTCAAGCACAAGTTCCATCCGGACGGTACTCTCGACCGTCACAAGGCGCGGTGGGTGGTTCGTGGTTTTCGCCAGAGTGCCGGCGTCGACTTCACCGACAGCTTCGCCCGGTTGTCAAGCCTGGGACGATCCGCACCATCCTTCAGCTCGCGGTCTCCCGTGCGTGGCCCGTGCACCAGATGGACGTCTCCAACGCCCTCCTTCACGGCCATCTCGAGGAGCGGGTCTTCTGCCAGCAGCCCACGGGTTTCATCGACAGCGCCCACCTCGACCATGTGTGCCTACTCTCGCGCTTGTTATACGGGCTCAAGTAGGTCCCACACGCCTGGTACCAGCGCATCGCAGCATTTCTTCACCAACTCGGCTCCCGCTCCACCCGCTTCGATGCCTCGCTATTTGTGTACAACAATGGCGCCACCACCGCGTACCTGCTGCACTACGTCGATGACATCATCTTAACGGCCAGCTCCACGGACCTCCTGCGACAGATCACCGAGCATCTTCGCGCTGAGGTAGCCCTCAAGAACTTGGGGCCCATGCACTACTTCCTCGGCATCGAGGTCGTACGTCGCACCGACGGCTTCTTCCTTCATCAGCGCAAGTACGCCCACGAGCTCCTGGACCGCGTCAGTATGCTTAATTGCAAACCCGTGGCCACGTCTATCGACACGAAGTCCAAGCTCTCCGCCACGGATGGTTCGTTGGCCACGGGCGCGTCATTTTATCGCTCCATCGTCGGTGCCCTGCAGTACCTCACCTTGACCCGCCCCGAACTATAGTATGCTGTCCAGCAGGTGTGCCTTCACATGCACGCTTCGCGGGATCCTCATTGGGCTGCGGTCAAGCGGATCCTCCGCTACATTCGTGGCACCATGGACTTCGGCCTCTCCCTCCACGCCTCCACCACCACGGACATCGTCGCCTACTCGGACGCTGATTGGGCAGGCTGCCCCGACACGCGTCGCTCCACGTCTGGCTAGTGCGTCTACTTCGGACCTTCGCTCATCTCCTGGTCATCTAAGCGACAATCCACGGTCTCTCACTCCAGCGCCGAAGCGGAGTACCGGGCGGTTGCTAACGCGGTTGCCGAGGTCTCCTGGCTGCGGCAACTCCTCGTTGAGCTCTCATGTCTTGTTGCCAAAGCCACCGTGGTCTATTGCAACAACGTCTCCGCCATCTACCTCTCCGCCAACCCGGTCCACCATCGCCGCACCAAGCATATTGAGCTGGACATCCACTTTGTTCAGGAACATGTGGCCCTTGGACACATTCGAGTACTTCATGTGCCCACCTCCCAACAATTTGCGGATATCATGACCAAGGTTCTCCTTACGGCATCTTTTGAGGAGTTCTGGTCCAGTCTATGCGTTCGACCAAGCGACGCTTCGACTACGGGGGGTGTTGAGATACATATCCTTGTATATCCGGATGTGTATCTTCTGTAGTTATGTATAACGATACATATCTTTGTATTTATTATTGGGCCCGCCTCATTCCTTGTATAATCGAGGACGTGGCCTATATATGAAACGCCATATGCACCCAATCAATATGTGAGTTGCATCCCTTTCTCTATCGCGGTTATAAACATTTATAAATAAGAAAATAACTGGTTGCACTATTGTAGGACCGAAGTCGGTTTTTCAACGTAAACTGACTAACTAACATGAGACCACGTCGGCTTAATTGCAGAACCGACAAAAAATATGTAATCCCTAGGTGGAATCTGCACAACAAATTGACTATGAGATTAAAGAGCGATGCTTCAATGGACTAGAATATCAAACAGTTGAAGCATCTTATAAGAGCTTTGTATAAATGAATAGCCTACCAACTGTTGTGAAGTGTATTAGTAGATTGTCTAGCTCTTTCTATTAGTTTGGACCTTTGGTTCAAGTGGCTAGTGCATGAACCTTAACATGGTATCAGAGCCCTAGGTCTCGAGTTTAAATTCTAGCTTTCACATGGTTTTTGCAATTAAGCCTAAAAAATTGCTGTTGCCCCGGTTTTCGCAATTAAGCCTAAAAATTGCTGTTGTCTCCCTCTTTAGCCACCGCTGATGCCCTGTTTCGGTGTGCTCTCCTTGAACTCAGTTCAGCAACAAGCTCTAATGCTCGTGTTCACATCTCGACATCATCCTTCGTGGTACTGAATTGTTAATTGAGCAAATAGATGGTGGCATTCGTAATGTCCTCCGTAGCACACTATCAAACTGCAGATTGTAATTTTTAGTTTGTTCAGTTGCTTTTTATTTCATAGCCGGTCCCAAGCCCGGGTAAAGGAGGAGGGTTGTGATAGGCGAGGCGAGCCAACGTAAAAAACCCAGCCACTCTTATGGAGATGAAACCCAAAGGAACCTCGTTGGGGCGTAACCCTCTTAGCGACGTGCCACATCGGAACCCGGGTGTGGTGTCAAATGGGCAAGGGCCGGGCCGTCACCCCCTTGGTGGCGCGCCGTATCTTGATCTGAATACGGTGATAAGTGAGCAAGGGTCGGGTCGCCGCATCCTTAGTGGCGCGCTGCACCGACGCCCCGGTGTAGTGAAAAATGAGCAAGGGTCTCCGCATTTGACTCGACGAGTGCGGAGGGTAAGGAAGTTAGCCGAGCCTAGGAGGATACGCTTAGGTAGCTGGAACGTAGGGTCCCTGACGGGTAAGTTACGGGAGTTAGTTGATACAGCGGTGAGGAGGCGTGTTGATGTCCTATGTGTCCAAGAGACCAAATGGAAGGAACAGAAGGCGAAGGAGGTGGATGCTACCGGTTTCAAGTTGTGGTACACGGGGACAACTTCAAACAAAAATGGAGTAGGCATCTTAGTCAATAAGAGCCTCAGGGATGGAGTTGTGGATGTCAAGAGGCAAGGGGACCGGATGATCCTTGTCAAGCTGGTTGTTGGGGACTTAGTCCTCAATGTTATCAGCGCGTATGCCCCACAAGTAGGCCACAATGAGAGCACCAAGAGGGAGTTCGGGAAGGCCGGAGGACTTGGTTAGGAGGGTACCTATTGGTGAGAAACTCTTCATAGGAGGAGACCTCAATGGCCATGTGGGTACATCTAACACAGGTTTTGAAAGGGTGCATGGGGGCTTTGGCTATGGCATCAGGAACCAAGAAGGAGAAGATGTCCTGAGCTTCGCTCTAGCCTATGACTTGGTCGTAGCTAACACCCTCTTTAGGAAGAGAGAATCCCATCTAGTGACGTTCAGTAGTGGTCTACACTCTAGCCAGATTGATTTTGTCCTCTCTAGAAGAGAAGACAGACGCGCCTGCATTGATTGTAAGGTGATACCTGGAGAGAGTGTTGTCCCTCAACATAAGATGGTGGTTGCTGACTTTCTCTTTAGGATCCGTGTCCAGCGAGGTAAGCGCGCCAAAGTCGCTAGAACAAAGTGGTGGAAGCTCAAGGGTGAGGCATCCCAGGCTTTCAGGGAGAGGGTTATTAAGGAGGGCCCTTGGGAGGAAGGAGGCGATGCAAACATGATGTGGACGAGTATGGCGACCTGCTTGCGGAAGGTCGCTGTAGAGGAGTTTGGGATGACTAAGGGAAGTAGAAGGGAAGCTAAGGATATCTGGTGGTGGAACGATGAGGTCCAGAAGGTTATTAGGGAGAAAAAGGACTGTTTCAGATGCCTATATCTGGACAGGAGTGCAGCTAACATGGAGAAGTACAAGGTGGCGAAGAAGGCTGCAAAGCGGGCGGTGAGTGAAGCAAGGGGTCGGGCGTATGAGGACCTCTACCAACGTTTAAACACGAAGGAAGGCGAAAGGGACATCTATAAGATGGCCAAGTTTAGGGAGAGGAAGACGAGGGATGTCAACGAAGTCAAATGCATCAAGGACGGAGATGATCAGCTTCTTGCGAAGGATGAGGCGATCAAGCGTAGATGGCGGGAGTACTTTGACAACCTTTACAATGGAGAGGCTGAGAGCTCTACCATTGAGCTAGACGACTCCTTTGATGATACCAGCATGTGCTTTGTGCGACGTATCCAGGAGTCTGAGGTTAAGGAGGCGTTAAGGAGGATGAAAGGCGGCAAGGCGATGGGTCCTGATGGTATCCCCATCGAGGCGTGGAGAGGCCTTGGGGACGTAGCGATAGTATGGCTAACTAAGCTTTTCAACCTCATTTTTCGGTCAAACAAGATGCCCGAAGAATGGAGGCGGAGTATTTTAGTACCAATCTTCAAGAACAAGGGGGATGTTCAAAGTTGTACTAATTACCGTGGAATCAAGCTGATGAGCCATACTATGAAGCTATGGGAGAGAGTCATTGAGCACCGCTTAAGAAGGTTGACAAGCGTGACCAAAAACCAATTTGGTTTCATGCCAGGGAGGTCTACCATGGAAGCCATCTTCTTGGTACGACAGCTGATGGAGAGATACAGGGAGCAAAAGAAGGACCTTCATATGGTGTTCATTGATTTGGAGAAGGCCTATGATAAGATACCTCGGAATGTCATGTGGTGGGCCTTGGAGAAACACAAAGTCCCAATAAAGTACATTACCCTCATCAAGGATATGTATGATAATGTTGTGACAAGTGTTCGAACAAGCGATGGCGACACTGATGACTTTCCAATTAGAATAGGGCTACACCAAGGGTCAGCTTTGAGCCCTTATCTTTTTGATTTGGTGATGGATGAGGTCACAAGGGATATACAAGGAGACATCCCATGGTGTATGCTCTTTGCGGATGATGTGGTGCTAGTCGATGATAGCCGAACGGGGGTTAATAGAAAGTTAGAGTTGTGGAGGCGAACTCTTGAATCGAAAGGTTTTAGGCTTAGTAGAACTAAAACTGAATACATGAGGTGCAGTTTCAGTTCTACTAGGCACGAGGAGGGAGAGGTTAGCCTTGATGGGCAGGTGGTACCGGAGAGAGACACTTTTCGATATTTGGGGTCCATGTTGCGAGAAGGATGGCGATATCGATGAAGATGTGGGCCACCGAATCAAGGCTGGTTGGATGAAGTGGCGCCAAGCTTCGGGCGTACTCTGTGACAAGAGAGTGCCACAAAAGCTAAAAGGCAGGTTTTATAGGACAACTATCCGACCTGCGATGTTGTATGGCGCTGAGTGTTGGCCAACGAAGAGACGACATATCCAACAGTTAAGTGTAGCAGAGATGCGCATGTTGAGATGGATATGTGGCCACACAAGAAAGGATCGGGTACGGAATGACGATATACGGGAGAGAGTTGGGGTAGCACCGATTGAAGAGAAGCTGGTCCAACATCGTCTCAGATGGTTTGGACATATCCAACGGAGGCCTCCGGAAGCGCCAGTGCATAGCGGACGGATAAAGCGTGATGAGAATGTTAAGAGGGGTCGTGGTAGACCAAACTTGACATGGGAGGAGTCCGTTAAGAGAGACCTGAAGGTTTGGAATATCGACAAAGATTTAGCCTTGGATAGGGGTGCGTGGAAGTTAGCTATCCACGTTCCGGAACCATGACTTGGTTTCGAGATCTTATGAGTTTTAACTCTAGCCTACCCCAACTTGTTTGGGACTGAAAGGCTTGGTTGTTGTTGTTGTAGAGTGGCTCAGTGGCTCAGTAGATGTTCCTTGCAGAAATAAAAGGTAAGTAGTGAAATTATATTACGCAGTGAAACTAGAAGTGAAGATATGGAAATATTTACCCGCAAAAATAGATATGGAAATATTACTTGGGAATAGGAGGCGTCTGGAGAAAACCAACCACATCATTCGTTCCACTGCTAGCATTAGGAAACAAAGCTTCTTCCACTAGATTGCTAATCTGGAAAGTCCTACTGAAGCTCGACGCGACGGTCTCAGGTTGTCTCAGCTCTAGATATACTTTCCGCTGAAGTCAATCGGCCAGGAATGGAACTTCATGATCAATGCTTGCATATCCAACTCAATATGTGCAGTTGCTTCAGAAGTTGCTTCACTTTAATGTTGATCAACTTGTATCTTCATTTTACAATTTTCTAGACTTACTTTCACTGCTCAAGCTGTCTCTTTAACTAGAAAATTCAGAAGTGCAAGTGGGGTGCAGGCACAACTGGTTGCGGAATATTTGCACTCCTGATAGATGTGTTGTTTTCGGTATTTACCATTGGCAATCATTGAATTCTTAGGAATTTATTGGTTTTTAATTATATGGGTTGGCGTTCAAAGAACTCTGCTTGTATACATGGCAGAGCTGATGGCATAAACTGGGGATCAATCCAATGTGTTCAAGAAATCGATCAGGGAGGGAACAAAGTGAGGACACAAAACATATCTCACGAGAATATCTAGGAACACATAACCACGTGGGCTTAATCTGTCAATGTACACATCAAAGAATCAGACGTATAGACAGCGAAAATTCACTGCAAAAAAAATCATAAAGAATAGACATACAAACAGGGACAAAAATCGTCGGAAGCTCATGGATTTGTTGCGTGCCTACAGATCCCTCCTGCCGCTCATGCTGGCTTTGGATTGGGTGTACTCGGAGCTGAAATCCTGGCTGCCAAAGGCCATCCTCTGGAACTGCTTAATGTCCGCCGTGTTGGCGACGTTGAACATCTGGCTCTTCCCGGGCTGCACACCGTTGGTCAGGTCCACGTCGTTCAGGGTGAGGCTGTCTAGAATCCGAACAACCTGAAACACAGTCCGATGTGAAACGTGGTCAGCCGTTGCCAGATTTGATACAGTGTTTTTCTATGTGGTTTTTCGCGCGTACCTGCCCCATCTTGGGCCTCCTTGCAGCCGAGTGCCGGATGCACGCCGCGGCCGCCTCGATCACGCGGAACATCTCGACGTCGTCGAAGTCCCCGGCGAGACGAGGGTCCACCAGCTCCTCGAACTCCTGTTCGTCGATCGCGCGGTTCAGCAGCGGCCTCGCCTGTGAGAAGAGAGTATGCCACAGCATGTTGTCACTGACTGACTGAAGAATTTTACTGTTGGGAAGGTGTGTGTCAGTGTGCTGCTGCTGCTGCTAGATCTTACCCACTCCACGAGGCTCTCGTCGCCAAGGGGACGGGTCGAGTCGACGGGCTTCCGGCCGGTGATGAGCTCCAGGAGCACGACGCCGAAGGAGAACACGTCCGATTTCTCCGTCAGCTTCCCCGTCGACGCGTACTCTGGAGCCAAGTACCTGTATTCAGCACAGATTCAGAGTTGGCACTCAGTGTAAGCTCCCCATTTTCTTTCCACTTGCTGAGATGAATGACCGTGCAACAAGTAGAATTCCTGCAGAGATGAATTTACCCGAATGTGCCCATCACACGCGTGGAGACGTGCGTGACGTCGTTCTCCGCGAGCCTGGCAAGCCCAAAATCCGCGACCTGGATCATGAATTCAGGTCTCGTCAGGAACTGAACACACACAAAACGGCCAACATTTTTCAGAAAGATAACAGCAGTTTTGGCTTTGCAGTGTAAGAACAGAACCTGAGCTTCGAAATTGTCATCGAGGAGAATGTTTGATGACTTGATATCCCTGTGTATGATCCTTGGATGACCTGTAGATTACATGGAAGAACAACAATAAATTCAGATGTAATTCTAACAGGATTACAGGACACACAAAGTAAGTTAAACCCATCGACATCTTACAATCCTCGTGCAGGTAGGCCAACCCGCGTGCCGACCCCGCCGCAATCTTGACCCTCGTCGGCCAGTCCATCACCGGCCTTCCCTTCCCTACAGGTCGAACAATTTAGTCGCACCACTAGGCCATTGCAAGTTCAACAAGTCATGTCGAGATGGTGGTGTCCCGGCCAGTCCTACCGTGGAGGTTGTGGTGCATGGTGTCATTGGCGACGAAGTCGTAGACGAGGAGGCGGTGGTCCTCGGAGATGCAGTAGCCGACGAGGGAGACGAGGTGGCGGTGGTGGACGCGGCTGATGATCTCCACCTCCGCCTGGAACTCCCGCTCCCCCTGCCCACCGCCGCCCTTGAGCTGCTTCACGGCCACCTCCCTGCCGTCGCCGAGCGTGCCCTTGAACACGCACCCGAACCCGCCCTCCCCGAGCAGCTTGTCGCGCGCGAACCCGCCCGTGATCTGGTACAGCTCGTCGAACGAGAACGACTTGCTGTTGCCCACGCTAAGGTCGCCCGACGTCGCCACGCTCCGAGCCGGCCCCTGGCTCCCCATCGTGCTGCTGTAGTTTCCGGACACGAACCCTCGCTGCTGCTGCTGCTGATGCCCGTACGCCTGGCTCGCCGTCGGCGACATCCCCGGCTGGTTGCCACCCATACTGAAGTTCATCGACCCCGGACCCGACGGCACATGCAGGAACGGCGCCTCGCCGGACATGTGCTGCGGCATGTAGCGCGGCGCGCCGAAGCCGGAGTAGTACTGGTCGGAGTACTTGCGCTTCCGCCGCTTCGTCAGGCACACGAACACGCCGGCGAAGCAGACGAAGGCGATCACGGCCACCACTGCCACGCCCGCCGTGGCGCCGGAGCTCAGGCCGCCGCTGCTCGGCGGTGTCGGTGCCGGCACGCTTCTATCCGCTACGGGAGGTGCTAATGCCGAAGCCGGAGGCGAGTGCGCGGTGGCAGAGCTGTTCGTCTGTCTTGACGGAGGCGGCTCATAAGCCCCAGGTGACTGACGTGGCGGCGGCGTGGCATCCACTGGAGTGGACGCTGGCGGCTCCGCGGCGGGCGGCGGGGGTGACGCGTTAGACGAAGGCGGCTTGGCCTGCCACTCGGGCGACGGAGCGGACGGCGGTGGTGGCGCCTCAACAGGGGAAGGTGGGGATGCGGTACTGTCCGGTGGGGGCGGTGGGTCGGCCGTGGGAGACGGGGGAGGAGCCGTCGTCGCTGGAGAGGGTGGCGGAGGCGGCAGTGCCTCCGGTGGAGGTGCAGACGCTGCTTCTGGTGGAGGTGGAGAGGATGCTTCTGGTGGAGGCGGAGAGGATGCCTCGGGTGGAGGAGGCGGTGATGCCTCCGGTGGAGGGGGAGAAGACGCCTCCGGTGAAGGAGGAGGTGAGAGCGGCGGTGATGGCGGGGGAGATGACGGAGAAGGCGGTGGAGATGATGGTTTAGGCGGCGGTGCAGAAGAGGAGTCGGGAGGCGCCGGCGAATTGTTATTCGAGGAAGGAGGAGGGGTTGTCAGGTTGTGTACTAAATCGTCGGCAGCTGGTGCGAGGCCACCGCTACCTCCATTGCCACCACCCCCGCCGCCACGGCCATTGCCGCCACCACCGCCACCGCCAGCTTGGAGCAGAGTTCTCATTGTGCAAAACTGCAAAAATAACAAGAGCCAATGTTCAGAACAAATATTGGCCTTAAGAAACATCATAAACAAAATTCTAAAGATTAATAATACTCTACTAGAAATGTATTCCTTAATAAAAAGATGGCCACGGAGAAGTGATCCATTAGTTTGTAAACTAATAACGCAACCATATGATCTGAACTGAATCGATTGTGACCAAGAGTTGAAGGCAAGGCATTGCACCAAGGTTTAATAAATCAAAATGACGATGGGAAAATTAAGGGATCAATTTTATAATCCTTTTTTCCTGTAAAAAATTATAGGATATAAAATATAAACAGATGAACAACCTTGTATTATAGTATCATGGGGCTCCACTCATTACCATGACAAAATCCAAATTAGTTGACTTCTATCAAGAGGCTGTACAATCTCAGCAGAAAAGAAGATAAACGGCGGACAATGGACAAACCACCCTCCCAACAAAGATTAGACCTTTGAACAGTTCTCCATTGCTACATATCACAACGCATCTTCTCCTTGCATAACGCGTATTCCCGGAAGTACAAGATTCTTCCAGCTCGTTAAGAGAACTAATTGCGGGGAAGCTTCGTTTGTCAGAGCATACAATGTACGGAGCATCTGAGTTAGGCTTAATGGAGAAAATGGATCATTTCGTATTTTTTGGGTAAAGAAATGGATCATTTCATAAATGCAAACATGATGAATCATCTAAATTCTGAAAGAAAATGTGGTTCTGAATTTCTTGAATTGGGCACCTTAGGAATGCATATTTCTTTGCAAACCAAGAACAAACAACAATTCTTATCTTAAAAAATGTTCTGAACATTGACTAGAAGCATGGAAGAAGATGATGAAGAAGAACACGGGAATCCATGAACCGTACCTCCAGATAACCGGAAGCTACCACCTCTGCGGATCAGACAAGTACCCGAGCCGCGCAACGGCGGCGCCTGGGGCGAGCCGATCGGCCGATCGACGCAATCTCAGTCGGCATGCTGCATTGGGACAAGAACAGACGACGGAGCCGTGGAGGAAGAGGGGGAAGAAGCGGCGGTCTCCGGGAAATGAAGCGCCAGGTCTCTTGATCCTCTCTTTTGCCGTTGGGACTCGGAGAACGTGGCACCGACGACTCCCTGGAATGGCTGTGCTGGAACACGTCGGCGACCAGAGTTAAACTATCTGTGTATCTTACATGCGTACAATGATTCTTTCTGGGTTAAACTATGCATGGGACTAGGGGAAGGGAGAGGCAAGTAGTAGTCGCGGCCCTGCCATTGTCGACTACTCCGTACTTCGGACGGTGGAACCGCGGAGGAGCTATCATTGGTGCTGCTACATGAATACAGGCATGTACATGTACTTGTACACAACAGGTTTGACGGAAGCCTGGGGATGGGAAAATTGCAAAAAGAAAATAAATAAAAAACCACCACATTTGGGGTCAGGATTTCAAAGTATCACCACTTTTTAAAACTTCTTCAGATCACTTTCACCTAGCTACGCTGGGTTTGTGACGAGCTTTAACATACATTGGATGATGAATAAGCACTACTAGAAAATGGGTCTTTTGTTCGGAGCTACAAGAAGCATCAGTCCCGGCCGTGATTTGATTCGAGACTAGAACGTGCGGCCACCTCTAGTCCTGGTTCGCTAGGGACCTTTAGTCTCGGTTGGTGACATAAACCGGGACTAAAGGTTCTGCGTTGTGTGTGGCAGGTCGCGAGCACCCTTTAGTCCCGGTTGCTATCCCCAACTCGAACTAAAGACCTTTTATTTGCGTTAAAACTAAGTTCTTTTTTGAAATTAGCAGTGTGGCCCTCCCAATTGCGAGGGCATCATCCTTATCATGTCAAAAGTGCTCACGGGAACAATTGTCATGGTTGTTGCAAGATAAATGTACAAACCCTAGGTTGCATTTGTTGATGCTATCAGTGAGGACATGCATGTCCTCCAAAAGGATGTTATCTTCTCTCCTAGGAATTTATGTTGTGCATCTAGGAAGCTATCCGAACCGGACGTCATGATACGCTAGACTAATCGGGTATGATCATTTGTTTACAAACTATTATATAATCGCCTTTAGTTAGCAGTACACATTTTGTTTTTTTAATGGTTATTTGGCACATTAGTCTCCTTCATATTTGAATTTCGATAATCAGCCAGTGTCAAATCAGATTATACAGTTGATTGTTAATCTTTCTTTCAATCATAGCCACACATTTAGATCTAACTATCGATATAATTTGGTTGACATGGCTTAGTGTGGTGTCTCTAATAGATAGATATGGTGGCACATCAGCATTTTCTTAGAAAGACTGGTGACTCTTCAAGATTTGACCATGAAATGCTTGCACTAACTTTGCACGGACATACCCCATTCAGAAAAGACATGTTTGCATAGATAACATATGAGATAAAACCAAATCAATTATCATACATTATAGAAACTTATAGACTTTTGTAATCGGCGTAGATCATGCAATTAATGCCTAATTTTCTCATGTCCGTGCTAATATTTAAAAGTGTCATTAGTTCTCGAAAGGAGTTATTTGTTGATACACCACTAATGCCTCTCGTAAAAAAAATTACATCGATGTATTAGCTTATATCAGCGAGTTTCATCTCGGGTGGGAAAAATAGGCGGTGGTCACTGATATAACCGGTTTCCGGAAATACCAATATGTCAAATACGCCTGTTATTTTTGAAAATAGGTTGTTGTTGATACACCACCGTTGCCTCCAGTAAAAAAAATTATAGGTCGACGTATTACGGTATATCATCATTTTATCTCGGCTGAGTAGAACCTGTGGTCACAAATATTATTTGTTTTCTGAAATACCTAGAAATACCGATCGAATAGCGATCAAGATTTGTCAAATGAATTGGCAAACTCATCCAAAATTTACGAAAGAAAATTAAATTTGAGAAAATTATATAGACATAGTAATTTTCGTCTGGTACAAATTTTCTCGCTAATAACCAGAAACACCGACCGATATTTCAAATCTGCCATTAATTTTGCCCCATGAAAATTATCTTTACGTGACGGCTTAACTTGTATCATCATTTTTATCTCGGGTGAGAAAAATACCAGTAGTCTGAAGTATTTTTCTGTAAATACCCGGAAATATAGATCGAATACCATCCGAGGTTTGTCAAACGAATGTACAAACTCATCCAAAATTTACAAAGGAAAATTAAATTTTAGCAAATTATATAGATACTAGGAAATTTTGTCTGGTACAAATTTTGTCTCTAGTAACCGGAAACACCGTCTGATATTTCAGATCTGCTTTTGCTTTTGCCCTTCAATTTTGTTTCTTTATATTGACGTATTAAGAGCATCTCCAGTCGCGTCCCCCAAACGATGTCCGGGCAAAGCGCCGGATTAGTCGTTTGGGGGACGTCCGGACAAAAATTTTCGTTTGGAGAAGGTCCCTTTTCTAGCCACGTCCCCCAAACGCGACCTCCAAATAAAAAATAAGTGTAAAAGTCGTGTCCGGCGTCTCCGGTAGAGACTCTATACACAGGGGATGGGCTAGGGACGCCGGACAACATTTGGAGCACGTCCGGACCGAAGCGGCCTTTGGGGCACGCCACTGGGACGTTTTTTTGGCCGGCGTCCCCCAAATCCCTTTGAGGGACGCTTTGGGGGACGCGACTGTAGATGCTCTAATGTGTATTATTTTTTTATCTTGGGTGGGAAAATATACCGATGGTCACCGGTATTACTGGTTTTCAAACATACCATTTAGTAATATCGTTCGAGATTTATCAAACTAATTTGCAAACTCGTCCAAAATTTACCAAAGAATATTAAATTTGAGCAAATTATATAGATACCAATAATTTTCGTCTTGTACAAATTCTCTTGCTAGTAACCAGAAATACCTGGGTTGAGGAGAAATGTTGGAGATGCATCCGGGAAAAAGAATTAATTGTATATTAATCAAGTACGCGTATTAGCCTGATTGCTAAACTTTGTACCGTGTAATATTTTGTAGGCGTTTACTGATACTAAATGTGTTTTCTTGTATCTCTCTATTCTGCACATGCGTCGGTATACGTACTATAAATATTGTAGATCGGCTACCATGAAAAAAAATAAAAGGCTTCACCTAGAGCTAGCTAGGTAGTTTCAAACACATCTGGATTCCTAACTCCTGTACGATTCCCTTCCCATCTTTCTGAGTCCGCGTTTCAAAGGAAATATCTTTCCGAATATACGTTTCGAAAGGAAAATCCTGTACTCATAAGCCGTGACAAACGTGACATTAGTTTATTTTTGTACATATATATTGGTGTACGTAACACTTCTTATCTTTAAATCTCAGGCGTTCAGATTAATATCATCGGTTTATATTTTTAAGCATATGTGGATGTGGATTAACCTGGTACCTTGAAAAAGAGTAAATTACATGGGAGGCCACTGAACTTGACTCCCAAGTTCGATACGGTCACTGTACAATGAAATATGCAAATTACGGTCACTGGATATGCTGAGTGTTTCATCTAAGGTCATTGGAGCCTGTGCAACTCCATATTTGCTGATGTAGCAATGAATTGGACCCCACCTGTCAGCCCCCCTACCATCTGCAGGGACTATTGTCTAATAAAAAAGGGCTAAGGTGCAAAGTTAAGAAAACAGATAAGGATCTTTAAAAAAAGAGAAAAAAAGGACCCGTGGCCGAGGACCACTGGTTCGTCCGGCCTCCCAACTTGGCCCTCAACGCCTCTGGCCTCCGGCCGCCACTCTTTCACCTTGCCGTCGGGGATAACCACACCCAGCATGAGGCAGGCCGGGCGCTGTCGGCTTGGCAGATGCAGGGAACAGGAGGGTTGCGCCGTAGGGGAGAGGTTCTTCCCGTGTGCGCCATAACTGGCCTCGAGCCCTTCCCGGCGGCGGCGCTCGGAGTGCCCAGGCGGTCGAGGCAGGGGCCATACACGCAGAGGCATGGGCGGTGTGCGGGGACCTCCCGGCGGTGGCGCTCGGAGTACCACGGCGGTCGAGGCAGGCTTGCCATCCAGTTCTTGCTCGTCGCCGTTCGATCTGGTTGCGTTAGATGCAGATGTGCCGCTCGCTTCTGGCTGGAGGCCACCCCTCGCCCACCTCGTTGTCCCCTCGCCTGCAGTTGTGACGCGAGCTCGAGCACCTCCGCGACGATGGGCGCACAGGGGATCCGCGCCGGCAGGAGGAGTATACTCGCCGACAAGGACGGTCGCGGCGCCCAGCAGGAGCTAGCTCTCCTGGCGGTGGCATTTTTTCAATTTAGCACTTGTAATTTTTTTCAATTTAGACATTTTGTTTTTTATTATTTCAAAACAGTCCCTGTAAACACCAGATGGGCCTGACATGTGGGGTTAACCAGTGCCACATCAGCAAATACGAAGCTGTACAGTCCCCGGTGACCCTCCGATGAAGCACTATGCGTATTCAGTGACCGTAATTTGCGTATTTCATAGTACAGTAACCGTATCGAACTAGGGAGTCAAGTTCAGTGACCTCCCATGTATTTTACTCCTTGAAATACATCCTTATTTTGCTTTTAGTATATAATAGATAGATGCGTTACAATTTTGAATATTTGATAACTGTTGTATAGTTTCGAATGTGAAAAAACTTCGAACATGAAAAGAATTTGAATTTGGCGAAGCAATCCAAAACCATTTTCTATTTTGTAAAAGAATTAATCTAACTATTCAAACTATTAACCAAGCCCATGTTCCGGTTTCTAATTGATGACTTGATAGACATGACAACACCTCTAGTGTGAGGTCACTCTCCATTAATTTCTCTATGAACTGTGAGCAACCGAGCAGGTGTTCCTCTCACCCTAGCTATATCCCTTCTTGGTTGGCTTGTTTTTCTAGTTCAATAGAGGTTGCAGGAGAGGGAAGAGGCTGTTGATAGGAATAGACCAACAATGAAGATAGAGGCATTCACGGGCTTGCGGGGAAATTTTCCTGGGGCGAGCTCCTCGAAGATGTCGTATGGCGTGCGCACCAACGACATCTTCGAGAAGCTCCGTCACGAGAGATTTCCCAATCCTTTCCCTGGCCATGGGGATAAATCTACCTACCTTCTTGGTTGGCTTATTTTTGCTAATTGAATAGAGGTTGCAGGAGAGGGAAGAGGTTGTTGATAGGAGTAGACCAACAATGGAGATGGAGGTGTTCACGGGCTTGCGGAAAATTTTCCCGGGGCGAGCTCCTCGAAGAAGTCGTATGGCGTGCACACCACTGACATCTCCGAGAAGCTCCGTCACGGGAGATTTCCCAATCCTTTCCCCAGCCATGGGGACGAAACTCCCTACCTTTTGGTTGGCTTGTTGAGCTGCTTGAGATTAGCGATGCTCCTTTTATAGGCCTGGCGCCGCTTCCACCTTCGTCTTGTTCCTCCGACAGGACGTCATGTGCTACATGCCTTATCTCGCCGAGCAGTGCGTCCACCCACGCGTCCTTATCCCACCGATAGTTTTGTTAGATGGCACTAAAAATCCACCTTTAATCCCGGTTGCACCCACCAAACGAGACTAAAGGTTGGCCTACCGAAAAACCCTTTAGTCTCGGTTGGTTCCTCCGACAGGACGTTGTGCGCTACATGCCTTATCTCGTCGAGCAGTGAGTCCACCCACACGTCCTTACCCCACCGACAGTTTTGTTAGATGGTACTAAAAATCCACCTTTAGTCCCGGTTGCACCCACCAAAAGGGACTAAAGGATGGCCTGCCGAAAACCCCTTTAGTCTCGGTTGGTTCCTCCGAAAGGACGTCGTACTCGTTTTGTCCCTCCTCTGCTTACCACCAGTTGTGGCTTCCCTCTTCTTCCTCCTCCTCATCTTCATCGGTATCATCCACGATGAAGCCATCCTTCTCGTAATCGTTTTGTACCTCCTCTGCTCACCACCAGCTGTGGCTGCCCTCTTCTTCCTCCTCATCTTCATCAGCGCCATCCATGATGAAGCCATCCTTCTCGTACTCGTTTTGTCCCTCCTCTGCTCACCACCAGTTGTGGCTTCCCTCTTCCTCCTCCTCCTCATCTTCATTGTCGTCGTCCACGATGAAGGCATCCTTCTCGTACTCGTTTTGTCCCTCCTCTGCTCACCACCAGTTGTGGCTTCCCTCTTCTTCCTCCTCCTCGTCTTCATTCACGTCATCCACGATGAAGCCATCCTTCTCGTACTCGTTTTGTCCCTCCTCTGCTCACTACCAGCTCTGGCTTCCCTCTTCTTCTTCCTCCTCCTCATCTTCATCGGCGTCATCCACGATGAAGCCATCCTTCTCGTACTCATTGTGTCCCTCCTCTGCTCACTACCAGCTCTGGCTTCCCTCTTCTTCCTCCTCCTCATCTTCATCGGTGTCATCCACGATGAAGCCATCCTTCTCGTACTCGTTTTGTCCCTCCTCTGCTCACCACCAGTTGTGGCTTCCCTCTTGCTCCTCCACCTCATCTTCATCAGCGTCATCCACGATGAAGGCATCCTTCTCGTACTCGTTTTTTCCCTCCTCTGCTCACCACCAGTTGTGGCTTCCCTCTTCTTCCTCCTCCTCATCTTCATTGGCGTCATCCACGATGAAGCCATCCTTCTCGTACTCGTTTTGTCCCTTCTCTGCTCATGATCAGCTCCGGCTTCCCTCTTCTTCCTCCTCCTCATCTTCATCGGCGTCATCCATGATGAAGCTGTTGCCGGCCAAAACCCACCAGCGAGCAGCGACGGGCAACACGTAGAGCCGGGAGGCTCCCAGGACTGCTGGTGGGCCCTGGTCCCTCGGGCAACGGCCCGCAATGCTCTGGCACACGTCCTGGCGTTTGCGAGGGCGTGCCACCTGACCTATACCTGGTCAGGAAGGTGCTGGATTGCTTCAATTAGTTTCCTGCATGGTAGACTGATACGTCCAAAACGTATCTACTTTCCCGAACACTTTTGCTATTGTTTTGCCTCTAATTTGTGTATTTTGGATACAACTAACACGGACTAACGCTGTTTTCAGCAGAACTGCTCTGGTGTCTCATTTTTGTGCAGAAATCCAACTTTCGGGAAAATCCTCGGAATTTCTTCAGATGGCCCTATTTTACCAAAATATTGACGGAGCCAGAAGGGCGAAGGAGGTGGAGGCCCGAGGGCCCCACACCACATGGCGGCGCGGCAGGGGGGGCCCGCGCGGCCATGTGGTCTGGCCCCCTCGGCTGGCCTCCGACGCCCCCCTTTGGACTACTTATCGGGTTCGACCTAAAAACGCACGGGGAGAAGTCGACATCGCCAGAAACCCTCCAGAGAGCCGCCACATCGCGAAACTCCGTCGCGGGAGCCAGAAGTCTCCGTTCTGGCACTCCGCCGGGACGGGGAATTGGAGGAGATCTTCACCGCCATCACCGCCAACGCCTCTCCATCAACCAGCAATGTTTCCCCCATCCATGTGTGAGTAATTCCCCCGCTGTAGGCTGAAGGGGATGGTAGGGATTGGATGAGATTGGTCATGTAATAGTCATAAGATTGTTAGGGCATAGTGCCTAGTATCCAGTAGATGTCACTTTTATGATATTGTTGCAACTTGTTATGCTTAATGCTTGTCACTAGGGCCCGAGTGCCATGATCTCAGATCTGAACATGTTATTTATTCATGAAGATATTCGTTGTTTATGATCTTACCTCGCAAGTTGTATACACATGTCGTCTGTCCGGAACCAATGGCCCCGAAGTGACGAAATCGGGACAACCGGAGGGGATGGTAGTGATGTGAGGATCACATGTGTTCACGGAGTGTTAATGCTTTGCTCCGGTACTCTATTAAAAGGAGTACCTTAATATCCAATGAGTTTCCCTAGAGGCCCGGCTGCCACCTGGCTGGTAGGACAGAAGATGTTGTGCAAGTTTCTCATTGCGAGCACGTACGACTAAATATGGAACACATGCCTATTGATTGATTAGTACTTGGATACCGTTTTATTATTATCCGCAAATGCCCATGCTTTGATTGTTACATGAGTTTCTCTCATCCATGCAACGCCCGTTAAATCCGTCCCTATGCCTACAGTATTTTAATCCTGCTCGTTTACTATAATCACTACTGCTTGTCTTTATTTCACCGCTGTCGTTATTTCGCTATTTCCACTCGCCATAAAACGTTACTACTCGATAAACTCTTGCGAGCAAGTCTCGTTTCCAGTGCAGCTGAATTGACAACTCCGCTGTTAAGGCTTACAAGTATTCTTTGTCTCCCCTTGTGTCGAATCAATAAATTGGGTAATACTTCCCTCGAAGACTGTTGCGATCCCCTATACTTGTGGGTCATCATAGACACGTAAACATTAAACGAGCCTCGATCGGCTCTCAGGTTACCCTGTGAATCGGCTCAAAGAGCCGATTAACCCATGGTTCATAATGGATATGCAATAACATGGGGTTTCTGCTTTATCAATGCTAAGCTAAATCAATCTATGACAGTTTAGGGTTTTCACCGCATAACCGGAACATCCTACACGTAGTTGAGCCTGGCAGATACGAAAGATAACAGCAAACTGACCCAAGACGAGGCCTAAAAACCAACACGGAGTCGATTCCCGGAACATCCCTTCTTGGATTGGCAAACCGTACCTAGCGCACTACTGGATCATTCAACCCGTTTGCAAGGCCTAACTATACGGATATCAAACTAATCCTTGAAGAACAAGGAGCAACTATAACGGATCGAATCTACTAAACGAAGATAAAGCAGGGTGCTGCCCTTACACCTAAAATAGGTGTAAGGACAGCTAGATATCTAAGGGCAGCATAGCTAAGTAAATACATCAGAAAAGCATCTATGCAAGCCCTAAAACATTCATGATAAACAGTGTTACTCGCCATCAAAAAGGCTTCAGTACGAGCAACACCAAACAACGACTAAACAGATACTGCCTAGATCGCAAGATGCGATCTAGGCAGCATGATGCTTACCCGGAAGAAACCCTCGAAACAAGGGGTGGCGATGCGCCTGGATTGTGTTTGTTGTGAACGTGATCGTCCTCCTTTCTCAATAACCCTAGGTACATATTTATAGTCCGTGGACTTTCTATCTTTGGAAATACACCTAACCGTGTACGAGCTAAACTCTATCTCTTAATTCTAAACTAAGATGCCATCTACTATAATGTACAGATACACGGGCAATCTAGCCCAAATCCTCGCACGAGGCCGATTCAGAAACACATTACGTGTATATCCTTCAAGCCCATCTTCATCACGGCCCATCTCCTGATTTGGCCAAAATCCGGTGATAACACATGCCCCCCTGGTTTTGGCAATAATAATTCCAAAACCCCTCTGTTTTTTCCTTCACCATGATTTGACATAACAGAGCAAAACTGCGTTGCGGAGCTGAACCGCTACAGTACCCTTTTCATCATGATGTCTTGCCTTCTCAACTTCTTCGTACTGCACGATTTGACAGTTTTGGCAACGCGTCCTCGAAACTGCCACAGCATTGAACCGTCTTTCATTATATCCCCTTATTTAAATTCATCCGGGCAGTTCCCTTCCTCACTCCCCTGCTCCACACTAGCCATCGGCAAAAAACCCCACTCAGCCGCCATGGATTCCTCTTCCTCCTCCGTCTCCTCCGGCCTTTCTTTCCAGTCCTCTTCCTCCAGTGAGCTTGAGCCGGAGGTCAATCTGATGGCCATCTACGAGGCCCGCGCCCCAGAGTATTGGGACGCGCGGGACCGGGACTCCTCCATTGAGTAGGAGGACGACGAACCCCTCACCGACGGGGAGGAAGACCTTCAGTTCCTCGTCGACGGGGAGCTGGAGGCGGCACGCGACGACGACCTCTTCTCCTGGGACGGGGACCTCTCCTCCGACGAGGAGGAAGAGGAGGAGGAGGAGGACTCCTCCTCCGAGGAGTACCCACCGGCCAAGCGCTTCTGCGCCGGGTCGGACGACGACGACGACGACGATGAAGAGGAAGATGAAGCCCCTGCCGGCGGCTTCATCAGCAGCGACGAGGACCTCGCCGGAAGCAGCGCCGACGGTAGCTACGACGGCGACGACGAGGGCAGCAATGGCCCGTAGATTAGGGGCTAGAACAGGGCTAGTACTAGTGCATTAGGCCCTAGATCATCCTTTTGAGAGCAATCGGCTCTGATTGTAAAGCCTTTCTTTGAATCAATGAGAATTGTTCCTCAATTTGCTTTTCTAATTGTCAGATTTCAAATCTTCCGATGGTCAAAGCAGGTCAACGCACCAAGCACCGATAGCAGCGTATCGGTCTTTCACCATCAAACGCTCATAAGGCCAACCCGAAAACCAAATTAGACAGGTTTAAGCAGACATTTCCAAAATTCAGATAATAACTTGATGCCTGCTCATAATATTGTGTACCTCTATAGTCGATGGCTGCGCATCGGCTGTTTTTATTCTAAAGTCGATGTCTCTGCATCGGCTGTTTTTAATCTAAAGTCGATGTCTGAGCATCGGCTGTTTCCCCAAAAAAAATTAAATTTTTTACTGGCCGATTTCATGAATCGGCCCCCATATTTCACTGTCCATCATCCCACATACTTGGGAAATACTTCTTGAGATGCTGGCCATTGACAGCCACTGGGAATTTCACACCGTCCAACTGCTCGAGCATATATGCATTACCCTTTAAAACTTGGTCGACTCTGTACGGCCCATGCCAATTTGGAGACCATTTACCATATACTGCATCCTTAGTTCCCAATGGCAATACAGCTTCCCACACCAGATCACCAACGTGGAACTCCTTCGGTCTCACCTTCTTATTATATGCACGAGCTACCTTAGCTTTGTTCTCCTTAATCTTCTCAAGGGACCACAGCCTGAGTTCCGTCACATCCTCAATGCTATCGCTCATCAGGGCTGCATATTCTTCAGATGTTAAATCATTCTGAAACGCAACACGTCTCGATCCAGCCGTGATTTCCCAGGGTAGTACAGCTTCCTCGTCCATAGACCGGATGATATGGCGAGGTTTTGATCGCTCCATGACATGACATACGGTAAGCCCACAAAGCTTCGACAATACCTCGTGCCAACGTCTAGGATACTCGTCGATCTTTCTCTTAATCGGCTTGATAAGGCTCTTGTTGGACGCTTCAGCTTGTCCATTCGCTTGAGCATAATATGGAGACGATCGGATCAGCTTAATTCCCATCTCCTCGCAGAATTCTCTAAACTCATGGGAAACGAAAACCGAACCTCCATCGGTCGTGATAGTCTGGGGAATCCCGAATCTGTGAATGACATGTTCCTTCACAAAACTGATAACATCTTTTGATGCCACTGATCTCATAGGGACGGCCTCCACCCATTTAGTGAAGTAATCTGTAATGGCCAACACCCACGCATGGCCTTTGCTCGAAGGAGGATGTATCTTGCCGATCATATCCATGCCCCACCCTCGAAACGGCCACGGCTTGATGATGGGGTTCATTGCTGATGCAGGTACCATCTGAATGCTTCCAAACTTCTGACATGCTTGACACCCTTTATAATAATTAAAACAGTCCTCAAGCATGGTGGGCCAATAAAACCCTGATCGCCTGATCAGCCATTTCATCTTATGAGCCGATTGGTGAGTTCCACAGGCACCTTCATGTACCTCGTGTAAGAGCCGATTCGACTCGGTTGGTCCCAAACATTTGAGATGTAAGCCTTCCAAGGTCATATAGAACATGTCATCTCCAATAAGGACGTACTTCATAGCCTTGTACCTTATCCATTTAGGTGCCCCCCGAGCCGAATCTTTCAAGTAATTGAAGATATCGGCTCTCCAATCATCCGGCTCCATGAACTGAACCTGAACATCGGCTCCATCCGCTACGTCCTTGTAGCCTGATGATACGTCTCCAACGTATTGATAATTTCTTATGTTCCATGCTACTTTATTGATGATACCTACATGTTTTATGCACATTATATGTCGTATTTACGCATTTTCTGGAACTAACCTATTAACAAGATGCCAAAGAGCCAGTTGCTGTTTTCTGCTGTTTTTGGTTTCAGAAATCCTATTAACGAAATATTCTCGGAATTGGACGAAATCACCGCCCAAGGTCCTATTTTTGCACGAAGCTTCCAGAAGACCGAAGGGGAGTCGAAGTGGGGCCACGAGGTGGCCGGGTGGCGGGCGGCGCGGCCCGGGCCCCGGCCGCGCCGGCCTCGTCCCCTGGGCCCCTCGTGCCGCCTCTTGACCTACCCTTTCGCCTACTTATAGCCTCCGTCGCGAAACCCCCAGTACCGAGAGCCACGATACGGAAAACCTTACTGAGACGCCGCCGCCGCGAATCCCATCTCGGGGGATTCAGGAGATCGCCTCCGGCACCCTGCCGGAGAGGGGATTCATCTCCCGGAGGACTCTACGCCGCCATGGTCGCCTCCGGAGTGATGAGTGAGTAGTTCACCCCGGGACTATGGGTCCATAGCAGTAGCTAGATGGTTGTCTTCTCCTTGTTGTGCTTCATTGTTGGATCTTGTGAGCTGCCTAACATGATCAAGATCATCTATATGTAATTCTATATGTTGTGTTTGTCGGGATCCGATGGATAGAGAATACTATGTTATGGTGATTATCAATCTATTGTTTATGTGTTGTTTATGATCTTGCATGCTCTCCGTTATTAGTAGAGGCTCGGCCAAGTTTTTACTCTTAACTCCAAGAGGGAGTATTTATGCTCGATAGTGGGTTCATGCCTTCATTGACACACAGGACGGTGACGGAAAGTTCTAAGGTTGTGATGTGCTTGTTGCCACTAGGGATAAAACATTGATTCTATATCTAAGGATGTAGTTGTCGATTACATTACGCACCATACTTAATGCAATTGTTTGTTGCTTTGCAACTTAATACTGAATGGGGTTCGGATGATAACCTGAAGGTGGACTTTTTAGGCATAGATGCAGTTGGATGGCGGTCTATGTACTTTGTCGTAATGCCCGGATTAAATCTCACTATATTTACCATATCATGTACATGCATTGTTATGCCCTTCTCTATTTGTCAATTGCCCGACTGTAATTTGTTCACCCAACATGCTTTTATCTTATGGGAGAGACACCTCTAGTGAACTGTGGACCCCGGTCCTATTCTTTACATCGCATACAATCTACTTGCAATACTTGTTTTACTTGTTTTCTTGCAAACAATCATCTTCCACACAATACGGTTAATCCTTTGTTACAGCAAGCCGGTGAGATTGACAACCTCACTGTTTCGTTGGGGCAAAGTACTTGGGTTGTGTTGTGCAGGTTCCGCGTTGGCGTCGGAATCCCTGTTGTTGCGCCGCATCACATTTCGCCACCATCAACCTTCAACGTGCTTCTTGGCTCCTCCTGGTTCGATAAACCTTGGTTTCTTTCTGAGGGAAAACTTGCCACGCATGCGCATCATACCTTCCTCTTGGGGTTCCCAACGGATGTGTACATCTACGCGCATCAAGCCTGTTTTCCGGCGCCGTTGCTCGGGGAGATCAAGACACGCTGCAAGGGGAGTCTCCACTTCTCAATCTCTTTACTTTGTTTTTGTCTTGCTTTATTTTATTTACTACTTTGTTTGCTGCACCTAAACAAAACACACACAAAAATTAGTTGCTAGTTTTACTTTATTTACTGTCTTGCTCTCTATATCAAAAACACAAAAAAATTAGTTACTCGTCTTTACTTTGTTTGCCTAGTTTACTTTTTGCTTATTGCATCATGTTTCCTCCTAAGTACACTCTAAAAGACATACCGGTAGGCCGAGGGTCTATAATTGGAAGAGATAATATAGAAGAATTTTTCACTCATGTTAGCACAGCTGAAGATTTTGAAGATAGACACTTGGTAGAACTTGCTCCTACTTATGAAATTGCTGTTGCTTCTTTAGTACACATGCTGGAAACTAAATTTGTTAATCTCAATCCTATAATCCAACACATGTTTCTCACACTTGGTGATATGGAGGAAGGAGAGAAGAAAGACTTTGTTTTAGAAACCCTTCTTAAAGAATTTGGTGGTGTAGCAAGAGAGGCTAGAAAAGTCTTTGCTAAATATAAAATGCTTGGTTCTTACACCAATTTTGTTAGTCTCCTTGAAAAGATGGACATGGAGAGAGTAAAGTACACTAATGATGGTGGGGAGGTTAAGACAACAATACCTTGTAAACTCCTAGGAATGCATGAAGCTCTGGAAAATAACTATGGTTGGCTTGTTCCTGAAAATTTGTTTGATGAGAATAGCAAGCCTAAGAATAATGAAAAAGGAGCCTCTGAAACTTACATAGACGAGATAACATGCATTGTTGAGAAAACTCCCAACACCCCTGATTATGATGTTGATGCTTCTACTCTTGATGTTACTTGATTTGCACTTTCTGCGCCTAGCTGAAAGGCGTTAAAGAAAAGCGCTTGTGGGAGACAACCCATGTTTTTACTACAGTACTTTGTTTTATATTTGAGTCTTGGAAGTTGTTTACTACTGTAGCAACCTCTCCTTATCATGTTTTTGTGCCAAGTAAAGTTTCTATGTCAAAGTTGATGTTATATTTGGGATCGCTGCGCAGAAACAGCATTGCTGTCTGTCACGAATCTGGGCACAGGTCTCTGTAGAAAATTCGAAAAAATCTGCCAATTTACGAGCGTGATCCTCAGATATGTACGCAACTTTCATTAGTTTTGAGTTTTTCCATTTTAGCAAGTCTGGTGCCATTTTAAAATTCGTCTTTACGGACTGTTCTGTTTTTGACAGATTCTGCCTTTTATTTCGCATTGCCTCTTTTGCTATGTTGGATGAATTTCTTTGATCCATTAATGTCCAGTAGCTTTATGCAATGTCCAGAAGTGTAAAGAATGATTGTGCCACCTCTGAACATGTGAATTATTAATTGTGCACTAACCCTCTAATGAGTTTGCTTGAAGTTTGGTGTGAAGGAAGTTTTCAAGGGTCAAGAGAGGAGTATGATATACTATGATCAAGAGGAGTGAAAGCTCTAAGCTTGGGGATGCCCCCGTGGTTCACCCCTGCATATTTTAAGAAGACTCAAGCGTCTAAGCTTGGGGATGCCCAAGGCATCCCCTTCTTCATCGACAACATCATCGAGGTTCCTCCCCGAAACTATATTTTTATTCGAGTCACATCTTGTGTTCTTTACTTGGAGCGTCGGTTTGTTTTTGTTTTTGTTTTTGTTTGAATAAAATGGATCCTAGCATTCACTTTGTGGGAGAGAGACACGCTCCGCTGTTGCATATGGACAAGTATGTCCTTAGGCTTTACTCATAATATTCATGGCGAAGTTTCTTCTTCGTTAAATTGTTATATGGTTGGAATTGGAAAATGCTACATGTAGTAATTCTAAAATGTCTTGGATAATGTGATTGTTATCACCAGAATTTGACCAAGTCAGAGGTGGGCCGCGATCAAGATGGACGTGAAGATTATACATGGAAGGGAATACGTGAATCGGCCTGGTTTACCAAGTTGGGCTGAACCGCCCGTGTATACGTAACATATTAGATCGCATCTTAGTTTAGAAATTAGAGTTTATCTCGTGCACGGTTTAGTGCACGCCCACATTAGAAAGTCCCTGGACTATAAATATGTACCTAGGGTTTATGGAATAAACAACAACCAACGTTCAACACAAACCAATCTCGGCGCATCGCCAACTCCTTCGTCTCGAGGGTTCCTCCGGTAAGCATCATGCTGCCTAGATCGCATCTCGCGATCTAGGCAGCACAAGCCTGCCTAGTTGTTCATGCGTTGCTCGTGCTCGAAGCGTTTTTGATGGCGAGCAACGTAGTTATCATAGACGCGTTAGGGTTAGCATCGTTCTTAGCATCATATGCTCGCGTAGTGCAACCCTTGCGCGTCTAGCCGATCCTTGTGCCTCATCATGGGTGCGGGGGCGGCACCCCGCTTGATCCGTGTTTAGTAGATCTGATCCGTTATGGTCGATCCTTGATTCGTCAAGGATTAGTTTAATATCTGCAATAGTTAGGCCTTACAAAGGGTTGGAGGATCCAGCGGCATGCGGGGTGTAGTTTGCTGCCCCTAGACGGGACGTTCCGAGGATCAACCTAGTGTTGGTTTTTAGGCCTTGTCTAGGGCTGGCTTACGTTTACCGTGCGTGAGCGCGAGGCCCAATCGTGAGTAGGATGATCCGATTATGCGGTGAAAACCCTAGATCGTCGTGGATCTCATACGCTTTATGTTGATCAAGCAGGACCACCATATATTCGGCCACCTTGGACGAATCATGGGTGAATCGGCTCCACGAGCCGATTTACGGGACAACTTCGAGAGCCGATCGAGGCTCGTATTTAATGTGTACGTGTGTGCCCTGCGGGAAACTAAGCGAGGCATCATCCACACCTTCCCGACCAGGTATAGGTCGGGTGGCACGCCCTTGCGACCCGGCATCGGCGCGCGACCGGGAGGCTTTGCGGGCCGTCGCTGCGAGGGGCCGGGGCCAGCCGCAGCCCTAGTCATTCCCGGCTCTACCGTGTTGGCCAGTCGCTGCCCGCCGGTGGGTTTCTGACGCCAACACATTCTGGCACGCCCGGTGGGACAAATCTTCAACGACTCATCTTCAGCGACAACCACCTCGCCATCCACATCAGAGATGGCGGAAGAAACTCTGGTCACATGCGAGGAGCTCACCGGCGAGCTCACGAAGAAGCATAACAAGGCCAAGGCGGTCATCGGAACCGCACTCATCGGCTCCTATGGGAAGACCCGTTCACACGGCATCAGGCTCGACGGAGGCACACGTCCTTTGCCTGGCGACGATACGGTCGACCTCAGCCACTCCATAAGGGAACCAGGGTTCTCGTTCGATGCCAATATGGCGGGGTTCGTGATTCGCCATGGCGCGGACAAAGCGGAGAGCAGCCATTCTCGTGGCAAGGAGAAAAACGAGGCCGTTCCACGTGACCGGCCCCAAGACGACGATAAACGGTACCCGGCCGAGGAGGAGGTGAGGAACCCACAGTGTCCACGCTCGTTTCCCGAGCACCTCCTCAGCAAATACGATCAGCCATACGACCGACATCACCGCTACGGCGAAGGCGAGCAAAGAGATCATCGGTCCGATGCGGACGGGAGGTATCGTCGGACCAACGGCCACGGCCGACGGGTATGAACGTCGCGCCGGAGGAAGGTCTGAAGGGTCGGACAACGTGGGAAGACACTGGGACTGCCCCTTCTTCAGACACTGCTGGGATTCAGGAATGAGCCGATTACCAACAATCGGCAACTGCCCAGAATGCAACCAGAAGGAGAAGGAGACAGCCAACGTATCCGTGTTCGAGCGTCTGGGACCTCTCCCGCCTTGGAGCGAGCGTACCGAGTCCGTTCAGGAAACGGATCACGAGGAACTAGAGGACGGTGATGAAGACGACAAGTATCATCGGCCAAGATGGTGTCCTGACGGGCTCAGCCGCTCCCAGAAACGAAGGGTTCAGCGACTACGTGCGTTGGAAGAAGCCGAAAGGGTATATCTGCACGCGTTGAGGAAGGCGCGGCCTGACCTGGCCGCCAAAATTCAGCGAACCCTGGATGAAGAGGGTTTGCCACAAAGGAAAGAGTGGCGCCCTAGGCAAAGGAAAGCCGATGATGAAACATCGGCTGGGACCAACATGGTTTTTGTCCTTCCTGCGGAATTTAGCGCTCCGAGGTTATATGAAGCACCTGTGGCACAGCCGGATCTGCGGCCCACGGCCGGTCATCTTCGAGAAGCCGCGAGAAAGGAGTTACGAGCATCTAAAGGCCCTGTATTTGCGAGGTTACATCAATGGGCAGCTTGTCAATAAGATGTTGGTCGACACCGGAGCGGCGATCAACATTATGCCATACTCCATGCTACGGCGGTTGGGACGCTCCGAGCTCGGATTTAATCAAAACCAATGTAACGTTGAGCGATTTCAATGGCCAAGCATCGACGCGCAAGGTGTTACGAATGTGGATCCGACCGTAGGAAGGAAGACTATCCCTACAACGTTCTTTGTTGTCGACAGCAAAAGTACCTATCGTTGTAATATTAGGGAGGGATTGGATCCACGCCAATTGTTGCATCCCATCCACGATGCACCAATGCACGATACAGTGGGATGGAGATGAAGTGGAGGTCGTCCACGCCGATGACTCAGTCGAGATTTCAACAGCCGGCATGGGTATTTGGGAGGCATCAGGTCAAGAACCGCTCTCGGGCATCAATTTGGACGACTGCGAACGCATCGACGTGACAAAGAACGGGGTAAGATTAGTTCTGTCCACCGGGCTGACCGTATAACGGGAATAACATCGATGGACAAATGTGTCGAAGCTGATCCTTGCGATCGGCCCAAAGGGTTTGTTGAAGAACATCATAAAACCTTCACTGGGCAAGCAATGTGGAGGCCGATTCCAGCAATCGGCCAAAATTATCCCCACCACCTATTCGGCCTGGGATTGATATTTGACCCAGCAGGGGCTGCCTGAAGAGCCGATACCATCAATTACTTGACAAAATCGGCTCGGGGGGCACACAGAGGGATGGTACGGAGTTGGGGACGGATGTCAAGTGTCCAACAGAATAGCTCAAGTGCGGGGGCCGATACATAAACAAGTCGGCCACACAAAAAAAAAAACAAAGATGCATGGCCATCGGGCAGTCATCAGGCAGCGAGGCTCCACTGAGGGCTCTTCTCAACAAAATGATTGATACCCCAAGCGGATCGTGGTGTTGACAATGTCGGGTCGCAACCCCGTGAAGCAGTATGTCTCTTCTAGAATCAGGAGAATAGTCAATGATGGGGCGATCGGCTGCGGCATGTCACGGCCGAAAGGGGGGAAAAAACGTTGGGAAACATCTTCACCAAGGGCTGCATCAGTCTGCCAAAGACGCGGGACTTGAACGGAAGAAGCTCATGGAGACAATTGACCCTGAAGGGTCCTTCATTATAGGAAGCCGATTTTTTCCAGGTCGGCTAGCCCTACATCTTAGCTTGCCTGAAGAATGATGCTGTGGTCACCAGAAACATCAGTGTCTACATATAGACCAATTGGGCGACACGCACGGGGCTTTGTGATGGGCACCTACCGAAACCAGATAGCCAGCCCGCAGGATTGGCTAGTAGGGCTCGTAATCTTGTTGAGGATTCATGGGGCAAAGCCGACGCTTGGCCAACGACTCAAGGGGTTTGGTGAGTTTCACATAGCATCCGTCACCGAATCGGCAGTGTTAGCGCAAGCTTGCGGATCGGTCTAGGGTCATGAGAACAGCCGATGATCTTGAAGAGCCGAATCATTCTAGCCAAGCTATTTGCACCAGGAGCTGAATCAGTTCGCCCAAGAGGATGAGCTAATTAAGACAGCAAGGTGGATCCTCGGTTCAAGAGAACTGCTGACCCTTCCAAAATTTGCCAAAGGGTGGCTCCTTGAGCCTAACACAGTGATACAGTTGGGAAACCGACAGTGGCTCAATCAGTTTGACTGCTTTTATCCTCGCCTGAGCTAAGGCTCGGGGGGCAGCTCGCCCTTTAAGGATTCCTTGTTCTATGGAGCCGATTTGGTTAAAATCGGCTTGCTCTGCATCGTAACTCGTCAAGAGGGGGTGAGTTATTGCAGACGGGAAGGGCCGGAGGTAATGGGAGGAGGCAACGATCGCTGACGGACTTCGGACCAGGCGAGATTACGAAGAGATGAGACATTATCAGGACAGTGGCAAAGAGGATCCGGTAGATGAGAAGGTCGCTGAGGTCCATTTATCCGTGTGGTTGAGTCTGCATTTCCAGGATCTAGGATTGGCGCAATTGCAGCTCGTCCCAGGGGTGGAGGTCTGGATGGATCTACCTCGAGTCTATCATGAGAGTCCGATGCATTGCCATCGGCTCCTTAAAGCGCCGACCAGGTTGGCAATCGGCAAGCACGGTATGAAGGGCAATCGGCTAGATTATCATAAAAAAAAAGGGGGAGAGTTGGGGAAGTTCTCCATTGATTAACTAGAGTTCTTACATAAAGAGCTGATTGCTCTCAAAAGAAGATCCTAGGGGCTACATTGCCCGTCTACTACTGATGGCCCTGAGCTAAGATCCTATCTAGGGACCATTGATGCTTTCGTCGTCGTCGCCATCATCGCCGTCGTCGGCGCTGCTCCCAGCCGGCTCGTCGTCGCTGCTGCAGCGACCGCCGGCAGGACCTTCGTTGTCCTCGTCTTCTTCATCAGCGTCGTCGTCGTCGCTGTCGAAATCGCTGAGATTGCCGGGCCAGGGGCAGTGGCGCTTGGCCGGCGGCTCATTGGAGGAGCTGTCATCTTCTTCCTCCTCCTCCGGCCTCTCCTCTTCGGAGGAGGGGGCCCCGTCCCAGGAAAGGTGGTCGTCGTCGCCTTCCTCCACCGCCTCTTCCCTGGCAAGGGAGGAGAGGTCGCTCTCCCCGTCGGTCAGGGACTGGTCGTCCTCCGACCAGGTGGAGAAGTCGTGGCTTGGCTCATTCCCGGCCTCGATGGCGCGGCGAATGTTGGCCGCGTGGACTTCCTCCGGTTTCCATTCCGGCGTCGGCTCGCGGAAGGGGGAGGACTGCGCAGAAAGGTCTGACGAAGAGGAAGACATGGTGGCACAGGAGGGTTTTTTCTTTGAAAGTACTAGTGCCTGGAGGATGAGGAAGAAAGCTACAGGGAGTGGCCGAATAAAAGGGGGAATATCTGGTAATGCCTAAGCAGTTCCCGAGAACGTGGTGCCAGAACCGTCAGGTCGTGCAGGGGAGGCGAGAAGGCAAGACGTCATCATGAAGGACTCTGCGACGGTTCTGCTCTGCCACGACATGACCCTACGAGAGAAAAGCGTAATGATTTTGGAAATGTCATTTCCAAAACCAGGGGGGCATGTGTTATCACCAGAATTTGACCAAGTCAGAGGTGGGCCGCGATCAAGATGGACGTGAAGATTATACATGGAAGGGAATACGTGAATCGGCCTGGTTTACCAAGTTGGGCTGAACCGCCCGTGTATCTGTAACATATTAGATCGCATCTTAGTTTAGAAATTAGAGTTTATCTCGTGCACGGTTTAGTGCACGCCCACATTAGAAAGTCCCCTGGACTATAAATATGTACCTAGGGTTTATGGAATAAACAACAACCAACGTTCAACACAAACCAATCTCGGCGCATCGCCAACTCCTTCGTCTCGAGGGTTCCTCCGGTAAGCATCATGCTGCCTAGATCGCATCTCGCGATCTAGGCAGCACAAGCTCGCCTAGTTGTTCATGCGTTGCTCGTACTCGAAGCGTTTTTGATGGCGAGCAACGTAGTTATCATAGACGCGTTAGGGTTAGCATCGTTCTTAGCATCATATGCTCGCGTAGTGCAACCCTTGCGCGTCTAGCCGTCCTTGTGCCTCATCATGGGTGCGGGGCGGCACCCGCTTGATCCGTGTTTAGTAGATCCGATCCGTTATGGTCGATCCTTGATTCGTCAAGGATTAGTTTAATATCCGCAATAGTTAGGCCTTACAAAGGGTTGGAGGATCCAGCGGCATGCGGGGTGTAGTTTGCTGCCCCTAGACGGGACGTTCCGAGGATCAACCTAGTGTTGGTTTTTAGGCCTTGTCTAGGGCTGGCTTACGTTTACCGTGCGTGAGCGCGAGGCCCAATCGTGAGTAGGATGATCCGATTATGCGGTGAAAACCCTAGATCGTCGTGGATCTCATACGCTTTATGTTGATCAAGCGGGACCACCATATATTCGGCCACCTTGGACGAATCATGGGTGAATCGGCTCCCCGAGCCGATTTACGGAGACAACTCCGAGAGCCGATCGAGGCTCGTATTTAATGTGTACGTGTGTGCCCTGCAGAAACTAAGCGAGGCATCATCCACACCTTCCCGACCAGGTATAGGTCAGGTGGCACGCCCTTGCGACCCGGCATCGGCGCGCGACCCAGGAGGCTTTGCGGGCCGTCGCTCTGAGGGACTGGGGCCAGCCGCAGCCCTAGTCATTCCCGGCTCTACCGTGTTGGCCAGTCGCTGCCCGCCGGTGGGTTTCTGACGCCAACAGTGATACTTGGCAATTGTTGTGCTCATGTTTAAGCTCTTGCATCATATGCTTTGCACCCATTAATGAAGAAATACATAGAGCTTGCTAAAATTTGGTTTGCATATTTGGTCTCTCTAAGGTCTAGATAATATCTAGTATTGAGTTTTGAACAACAAGGAAGACGGTGTAGAGTCTTATAATGTTTACAATATGTCTTTTATGTGAGTTTTGCTGCACCGGTTCATCCTTGAGTTTGCTTCAAATAACCTTGCTAGCCTAAACCTTGTATCGAGAGGGAATACTTCTCATGCATCCAAAATCCTTGAGCCAACCACTATGCCATTTGTGTCCACCATACCTACCTACTACATGGTATTTCTCCGCCATTCCAAAGTAAATTGCTTGAGTGCTACCTTTAAAATTCCATCATTCACCTTTGCAATATATAGCTCATGGGACAAAATAGCCTTAAAAACTATCGTAGTATTGAATATGTACTTATGCACTTTATCTCTTATTGAGTTGCTTGTTGTGCGATAACCATGCTTCTGGGGAACGCCATCAATTACTCTTTATTGAATATCATGTGAGTTGCTATGCATGTCCGTCTTGTCTGAAGGATCTATCACTTAATGATTGGAGCATGCAAATTGTTAGAGAAGAACATTGGGCCGCTAACTAAAGCCATGAATCATGGTGGAAGTTTCAGTTTTGGACATATATCTTCAATCTCATATGAGAATAATAATCATTGCTACATGCTTATGCATTTAAGAGGAGTCCATTATCTGTTGTCCATGTTGTCCCGGTATGGATGTCTAAATTGAGAATAATCAAAAGCGAGAAATCCAAAATGCGAGCTTTCTCCTTAGACCTTTGTACGGGCGGCATGGAGGTACCCCTTTGTGACACTTGGTTGAAACATGGCATGCAAAGATCCGGTAGTCCAAGCTAAGTAGGACAAGGTGCGGGCACTATTAGTATACTATGCATGAGGCTTGCAACTTGTAAGATATAATTTACATAACTCATATGCTTTATTACTACCGTTGACAAAATTGTTTCATGTTTTCAAAATAAAAGCTCTAGCACAAATACAGCAATCGATGCTTTCCTCTTTGAAGGACCATTCTTTTACTTTTATTGTTGAGTCAGTTCACCTACCTCTCTCCACCTTAAGAAGCAAACACTTGTGTGAACTGTGCATTGATTCCTACATACTTGCATATTGCACTTGTTATATTACTTTATGTTGACAACTATCCATGAGATATACATGTTATAAGTTGAAAGCAACCGCTGAAACTTAATCTTCCTTTGTGTTGCTTCACTACCTTTACTTTGATTTATTGCTTTATGAGTTAACTCTTATGCAAGACTTATTGATGCTTGTCTTGAAAGTACTATTCATGAAAAGTCTTTGCTTTATGATTCGGTTGTTTACTCATGTCATTACCATTGTTTTGATCGCTGCATTCATTACATATGTTTACAAATAGTATGATCAAGATTATGATGGCATGTCACTTCGAAATTATCTTTGTTATCGTTTTACCCGCTCGGGACGAGCGAACTAAGCTTGGGGATGCTGATACGTCTCCAACGTATCGATAATTTCTTATGTTCCATGCTACTTTATTGATGATACCTACATGTTTTATGCACATTATATGTCGTATTTACGCATTTTACGGAACTAACCTATTAACAAGATGCCGAAGAGCCGATTCTTTGTTTTCTGCTGTTTTTGGTTTCAGAAATCCTAGTAACGAAATATTCTCGGAATTGGACGAAATCACCGCCCAAGGTCCTATTTTTGCACGAAGCTTCCAGAAGACCGAAGGGGAGTCGAAGTGGGGCCACGAGGTGGCCAGGTGGCAGGGCGGCGCGGCCCAGGCCCTGGCCGCGCCGGCCTGTCCCCTGGGCCCCTCGTGCCGCCTCTTGACCTATCCTTTCGCCTACTTATAGCCTCCGTCGCGAAACCCCCAGTACCGAGAGCCACGATACGGAAAACCTTACTGAGACGCCGCCGCCGCGAATCCCATCTCGGGGGATTCAGGAGATCGCCTCCGGCACCCTGCCGGAGAGGGGATTCATCTCCCGGAGGACTCTACACCGCCATGGTCGCCTGCGGAGTGATGAGTGAGTAGTTCACCCCTGGACTATGGGTCCATAGCAGTAGCTAGATGGTTGTCTTCTCCTTGTTGTGCTTCATTGTTGGATCTTGTGAGCTGCCTAACATGATCAAGATCATCTATATGTAATTCTATATGTTGTGTTTGTCGGGATCCGATGGATAGAGAATACTATGTTATGGTGATTATCAATCTATTTTTTATGTGTTGTTTATGATCTTGCATGCTCTCCGTTATTAGTAGAGGCTCGGCCAAGTTTTTACTCTTAACTCCAAGAGGGAGTATTTATGCTCAATAGTGGGTTCATGCCTTCATTGACACACGGGACGGTGACGAGAAAGTTCTAAGGTTGTGATGTGCTTGTTTCCACTAGGGATAAAACATTGATTCTATATCTAAGGATGTAGTTGTCGATTACATTACGCACCATACTTAATGCAATTGTTTGTTGCTTTGCAACTTAATGCTCGAATGGGGTTCGGATGATAACTCTGAAGGTGGACTTTTTAGGCATAGATGCGGTTGGATGGCGGTCTATGTACTTTGTCGTAATGCCCGGATTAAATCTCACTATATTTACCATATCATGTACATGCATTGTTATGCCCTTCTCTATTTGTCAATTGCCCGACTGTAATTTGTTCACCCAACATGCTTTTATCTTATGGGAGAGACACCTCTAGTGAGCTGTGGACCCCGGTCCTATTCTTTACATCGCATACAATCTCTTGCAATACTTGTTTTACTTGTTTTCTTGCAAACAATCATCTTCCACACAATACGGTTAATCCTTTGTTACAGCAAGCCGGTGAGATTGACAACCTCACTTGTTTCATTGGGGCAAAGTACTTGGGTTGTGTTGTGCGGGTTCCACGTTGGCGCCGGAATCCCTGTTGTTGCGCCGCATCACATTTCGCCACCATCAACCTTCAACGTGCTTCTTGGCTCCTCCTGGTTCGATAAACCTTGGTTTCTTTCTGAGGGAAAACTTGCCACTGTGCGCATCATACCTTCCTCTTGGGGTTCCCAACGGACGTGTACATCTACGCGCATCACCTGACGCCATCTGTGCGAGATCGTTGGCCTCGGCATTCTGCGACCTTGGGATCCAATTGAAGTTTATATACTTAAATTGTGCCATCAGCTCACGGCATTGCATCCATAATGGGAAGAGCGACTCGCTCTCACATTTGTATTCCTCCGTGAGTTGAGAAATCACCAATTTGGAGTCCCCAAAAAGTTCCACTGCTTCTGCCCCGGCTTCCAATAGCAACTCCATTCCCTTGCATATGGCTTCATACTCGGCAACATTGTTGGTGCAAGGGGTAGGTAACCTGATGGAGAAGGAATATGTTGCCCCCCGGGGCGACACGATTAGAATGCCGATGCCGCAACCAACATCACAGACCGATCCATCGAAGAACATGGCCCATGCACGTACAGACAGTGCAGCTATATCAGTGTTGATTCGTTCAGCAATAAGATCGGCCAACGCTTGTCCCTTGACTGCTTTCGCAGGCTGATACCGGATATCAAATTCCGATAATGCAAACATCCATTTACCGAGTCGGCCTTTCAACACAGGAGCCGATAGCATATGTTTGATGACATCAGATTTGCAGATGACGACAACCTCCGCAGTCCACAAGATGTGGTGAAGCTTGGTGCAGGTAAAAAATAGGCAGAGGCACAACTTCTCAATTTCAGGGTACCTCGTTTCTGCATCCAACATCCTTCTGCTGAGGTAGAAAACAACTTTCTCCAGGCCATCATAAACTTGTACCACCACTGAAGCAATGGAAGTGTCAGCTACTGACAAGTAAATATAGAAAGGCCTATCTTGCTGGGGTGGCACCAACACAGGTGGCTTCATCAGATACTCCTTGATCTCGTCAAACGCTCGTTGTTGTTCTACCCCCCCAGCAGAACTCGTCATCGGATTTAATCTTCACCAGCCCCATGAACGGCTCAATTCGTCCTGACAGGTTGGAGATGAACCTTCTGACGAAGTTGATTTTGCCGATGAGGCGCTGGAGTTCCTTCTTCGTGGTAGGCGGCTTCATTGTTCGTACTGCCTCCTGGCTTTTCAGGCCGATCTCAATTCCGCGTTCATGAACCAAAAAACCCAGGAATTGACCGGCCGTCACACCAAAAGCACACTTCTTTGGATTCATTCTTAGTCCGAATTTTCTGGTTCGGTCCAAAACGTGTCGCAGATCCTCCAAATGTCCTTCCACTGAGACAGACTTGACTACCACGTCATCGATGTAAATCTCCACCAACTTGCCGATCAGATCATGAAAGATGTAATTCATGGCTCTTTGGTATGTTGCACCGGCATTTTCGGTCCAAATGTCATGACCACATATTCAAACAAGCCCACTGATCCTGGTACTCTGAACGCAGTCTTGTGTATATCTTCTGGAGCCATGAAAATTTGGTTGTAATCGGCATTGCCATCCATGAAACTTAAAACCTTATGACCAGCGGCCGCATTGAAAAATGTCTCTGCTACTGGCATTGGATACTCATCCTTTGGAGTGGCACTATTGAGATTCCGAAAATCTATGGCGACGCGCCATCGGCCGTACTTTTTCTCCACAGGTACGACATTAGAGATCCATTCAGCATACCTGCATGGCCTGATGAACCCCGCGTTCAACATCTTCTCGGTCTCTTTCTTGACTTCTTCTAAAATTTCGGCCTTCATCTGTCGTGCTCTTTGCTGGAATGGCCGAAATCCTTTCTTCAGAGGGAGCCGATGCTCAATGATGATCCTGTCTAACCCAGGCATCTCTGTGTAATCCCAGGCAAAACAATCTGGGTACTCCTTCAACAAAGCTATCATCGGACCCCTCAGATGCGGATCTAACTTTTTGCTGATAAATGTTGGTCGTGGCTTATCCCCAGGCCCAATGTCAATCTCTTCTAGCTCATCAGCCGATGTAAACCCATACCCTAGCTTTCCGTTGCCTGCTAAATCAATACTGAACACAGGCAAAACGCATGGTAAGGATAATTTTGGCCGATTGCTGGAATCGGCCTCCTTTGCAATTGCAT
The DNA here is from genome assembly GCF_022539505.1 of Lolium rigidum. Lineage (NCBI taxonomy): Eukaryota > Viridiplantae > Streptophyta > Magnoliopsida > Poales > Poaceae > Lolium > Lolium rigidum. The sequence goes on from NC_061508.1 coordinate 83,514,080, forward strand.
TGCACAATGAAGGTTTACACCTTATCTGTACTCCACGACTACGTGACATGCTTGAGGTGAGATCATTGCTTTTTATTTTTTGGGGCCGATCGCAGGGATCGGCCTTGCCACGTACGTCCGTTGATACGTCTCCAACGTATCGATAATTTCTTATGTTCCATGCTACATTATTGATGATATCTACATGTTTTATGCACATTATATGTCGTATTTACGCATTTTACGGAACTAACCTATTAACAAGATGCCGAAGAGCCGATTCTTTGTTTTCTGCTGTTTTTGGTTTCAGAAATCCTAGTAAGGAAATATTCTTGGAATTGGACGAAATCAACGCCCAGGGTCCTATTTTTGCACGAAGCTTCCAGAGGCGTGAAGAGGGAAGGAAGTGGGGCCACGAGGCGCCGCCACACTAGGGCGGCGCGGCCCAGGCCCTGGCCGCGCCGACCTAGCGTGTGGGGCCCTCGTGTGGCCCCCCGCATTGCCCTTCCGCCTACTTAAAGCCTCCGTCGCGAAACCCCCAGTACCGAGAGCCACGATACGGAAAACCTTCCAGAGATGCCGCCGCCGCGAATCCCATCTCGGGGGATTCAGGAGATCGCCTCCGGCACCCTGCCGGAGAGGGATTCATCTCCCGGAGGACTCTTCATCGCCATGATCGCCTCCGGAGTGATGAGTGAGTAGTTCACCCCTGGACTATGGGTCCATAGCAGTAGCTAGATGGTCGTCTTCTCCTCATGTGCTTCATTGTTGGATCTTGTGAGCTGCCTAACATGATCAAGATCATCTATTTGTAATACTATATGTTGTGTTTGTCGGGATCCGATGAATAGAGAATACTATGTTATGGTGATTATCAATCTATTGCTTATGTGTTGTTTATGATCTTGCATGCTCTCCGTTATTAGTAGAGGCTCTGGCCAAGTTTTTACTCTTAACTCCAAGAGGGAGTATTTATGCTCGATAGTGGGTTCATGCCTTCAGTGATACCTGGACGGTGACGGAAAGTTCTAAGGTTGTGTTGTCTTGTTGCCACTAGGGATAAAATATTGATTCTATGTCTAAGGATGTAGTTGTCGATTACATTACGCACCATACTTAATGCAATTGTACTGTTGCTTTGCAACTTAATGCCGAAAGGGGTTCGGATGATAACCTGAAGGTGGACTTTTTAGGCATAGATGCGGTTGGATGGCGGTCTATGTACTTTGTCGTAATGCCCAATTAAATCTCACTATATTTATCATATCATGTATATGCATTGTTATGCCCTTTTCTATTTGTCAATTGCCCGACTGTAATTTGTTCACCCAACATGCTTTTATCTTATGGGAGAGACACCTCTAGTGAACTGTGGACCCCGGTCCTATTCTTTACATCGCAAACAATCATCTTCCACACAATACGGTTAATCCTTTGTTACAGCAAGCCGGTGAGATTGACAACCTCACTGTTTCGTTGGGGCAAAGTACTTTGGTTGTGTTGTGCAGGTTCCACGTTGGCGCCGGAATCCCTGGTGTTGCGCCGCATCACATTTCTCCACCATCAACCTTCAACGTGCTTCTTGGCTCCTCCTGGTTCGATAAACCTTGGTTTCTTTCTGAGGGAAAACTTGCTGCTGTGCGCATCATACCCTCCTCTTGGGGTTCCCAACGAACGTGTGAGTTACACGCCATCAAGCTCTTTTTACGGCGCCGTTGCCGGGGAGATCAAGACACGCTGCAAGGGGAGTCTCCACTTCTCAATCTCTTTACTTTGTTTTTGTCTTGATTTATTTTATTTACTACTTTGTTTGCTGCACCTAAACAAAACACAAAAAAATTAGTTACTTGCATTTACTTTATCTAGTTTGCTTTATTTACTGTTGCTAAAATGAATATCCCTGAAAATACTAAGTTGTGTGACTTCACAACCACTAATAATAATGATTTCCTATGCACACCTATTGCTCCACCTGCTACTACAGCAGAATTCTTTGAAATTAAACCTGCTTTACTAAACCTTATCATGAGAGTTCAATTTTCTGGTGTTAGTTCTGATGATGCTGCTGCCCATCTTAATAATTTTGTTGAACTTTGTGAAATGAAAAAATATAAGGATGTAGATGGTGATATTATTAAATTGAAATTGTTTCCTTTCTCATTAAGAGGAAGAGCTAAAGATTGGTTGCTATCTTTGCCTAAGAATAGTATTGATTCATGGACTAAATGTAAGGATGCTTTTATTGGTAGATATTATCCTCCCGCTAAAATTATATCTTTGAGAAGTAGCATAATGAATTTTAAGCAATTAGATACTGAACATGTTGCTCAAGCATGGGAGAGAATGAAAACTTTGGTAAAGAATTGCCCAACCCATGGACTGACTACTTGGATGATCATCCAAACCTTCTATGCGGGACTAAATTTTTCTTCGCGGAATTTATTGGATTCAGCTGCTGGAGGTACCTTTATGTCCATCACTTTGGGGACGGCTACAAAGCTTCTTGATGATATGATGATAAATTACTCTGAATGGCACACGGAAAGAGCTCCACAAGGTAAGAAGGTAAATTCTGTTGAAGAAACCTCTTCTTTGAGTGATAAGATTGATGTGATTATGTCTATGCTTGTGAATGGTAGATCTAATGTTGATCCAAATAATGTTCCTTTAGCTTCATTGGTTGCTCAAGAAGAAAATGTTGATGTGAATTTCATTAAAAATAATAATTTCAACAACAATGCTTATAGGAACAACTCTGGTAATAACTATAGGCCATATCCTGTTAGTGGTAATGATTATGGTAATTCTTATGGTAGATATGAGGAAAAGATGCTAGAAATTGAAAGATCCACTAAAAACTTTATGCAATCACAATATGAGCAAAATCAATTGTTTACTAAAACTATGAATGAACAATCTACCTTGTTGAAAAATATAGGAAATCAACTTGAAAACTTGAATAGGGAGATTTACAGTCACGCAAACTAAAATTTCAAATGCTTGAAACCCGAATCTCATACATGTCCGCATCACAATCCTCTTTAATTAATAAAATGGCTGCTAAACCTGATGATATTGATAATAAGATAACTACTACAGCAAATGCCATCCAAGTTAGAATTAATGAGAATATAAGATTAATGGTTGAATTGCGTGCTAGGTGGGATAGAGAAGAAAATGAAAAACTAGCTAAAGAGAATAATGTAGCTAAAGTTTGGACTATTACCACCATTAGTAATGATAATGATTCACATGTTGCTGCACCTCGTACTATCAATGGTAAAATAATTGGTGTTGGCAATGTTTCTACTCCTAGTGCAAAGCGTACAAAAGCGCTCGAAATTGCTAAAGCTACTGAAACTGCTTGTGATAAAACTGCTGAAATTTTTTCCAACCTTGGGGACAACGATCCCATTGCTGTAGCTCATAATGATTTAGATTTTGATGATTGCCACATCTCTGAAGTTATAAAGTTCTTACAAAAACTTGCTAAAAGTCCTAATGCTAGTGCTATAAATTTAGCCTTTACAAAACATATTACAAATGCTCTCATAAAAGCTAGAGAAGAGAAACTAAAACTTGAAACTTCGATTCCTAGAAAGTTAGAAGATGGTTGGGAGCCCATCATTAAAATGAAATTCAATGACTTTGAATGTAATGCTTTATGTGATCTTGGTGCAAGTATTTCTGTTATGCCTAAAAAGATTTATGATATGTTTGACTTGCCACCATTGAAGATTGTTATTTGGATGTTAATCTTGCCGATAATGTTAAGAAGAAACCTTTGGGGAGGATTGATAATGTGCGCATTACGGTTAACAATAACCTTGTCCCCGTTGATTTTGTTGTCTTGGATATCGAATGCAATGCATCTTGTCCTATTGTGTTGGGAATACCTTTTCTTCGAACCGTTGGTGCTGTTATTGATATGAGGGAAGGTAATATTAAATATCAATTTCCTCTCAAGAAAGGTATGGAACACTTCCCTAGAAAGAGAATGAAGTTGCCTTTTGATTCTATTATTAGAACAAGTTATGATGTTGATGCTTCTACTCTTGATGTTACTTGATTTGCACTTTACGCGCCTAGCTGAAAGGCGTTAAAGAAAAGCGCTTATGGGAGACAACCCATGTTTTTACTACAGTACTTTGTTTTATATTTGAGTCTTGGAAGTTGTTTACTACTGTAGCAACCTCTCCTTATCATGTTTTTGTGCCGAGTAAAGTTTCTATGTTAAAGTTGATGTTATATTTGGGATCGCTGCGCAGAAACAGCATTGCTGTCTGTCACGAATCTGGGCACAAGTCTCTGTAGAAAATTCGAAAAAATCTGCCAATTTACGAGCATGATCCTCAGATATGTACGCAACTTTCATTAGTTTTGAGTTTTTCCATTTGAGCAAGTCTGGTGCCATTTTAAAATTAATCTTTACGGACTGTTCTGTTTTTGACAGATTCTGCCTTTTATTTCGCATTGCCATATTTGCTATGTTGGATGAATTTCTTTGATCCATTAATGTCCAGTAGCTTTGTGTAATGTCCAGAAGTGTTAAGAATGATTGTGTCACCTCTGAATATGTGAATTATTAATTGTGCACTAACCCTCTAATGAGTTTGCTTGAAGTTTGGTGTGAAGGAAGTTTTCAAGGGTCAAGAGAGGAGTATGATATACTATGATCAAGAGGAGCGAAAGCTCTAAGCTTGGGGATGCCCCCGTGGTTCATCCCTGCATATTTTAAGAAGACTCAAGCGTCTAAGCTTGGGGATGCCCAAGGCATGCCCTTCTTCATCGACAACATCATCAGGTTCCTCCCCTGAAACTATATTTTTATTCAGTCACATCTTGTGTTCTTTACTTGGAGCGTCGGTTTGTTTTGTTTTTGTTTTTGTTTGAATAAAATGGATCCTAGCATTCACTTTGTGGGAGAGAGACACGCTCCGCTATTGCATATGGACAAATATGTCCTTAGGCTTTACTCATAATGTTCATGGCGAAGTTTCTTCTTCGTTAAATTGTTATATGGTTGGAATTGGGAAATGCTACATGTAGTAATTCTAAAATGTCTTGGATAATGTGATACTTTGCAATTGTTGTGCTCATGTTTAAGCTCTTGCATCATATACTTTGCACCCATTAATGAAGAAATACATAGAGCTTGCTAAAATTTGGTTTGCATATTTGGTCTCTCTAAGGTCTAGATAATTCTAGTATTGAGTTTTGAACAACAAGGAAGACGGTGTAGAGTCTTATAATGTTTACAATATGTCTTTTATGTGAGTTTTTCTGCACCGGTTCATCCTTGAGTTTGCTTCAAATAACCTTGCTAGCCTAAACCTTGTATCGAGAGGGAATACTTCTCATGCATCCAAAATCCTTGAGCCAACCACTATACCATTTGTGTCCACCATACCTACCTACTACATGGTATTTCTCCGCCATTCCAAAGTAAATTGCTTGAGTGCTACCTTTAAAATTCCATCATTCACCTTTGCAATATATAGCTCATGGGACAAAATAGCCTTAAAAACTATCGTAGTATTGAATATGTACTTATGCACTTTATCTCTTATTAAGTTGCTTGTTGTGCAATAACCATGCTTCTGGGGACGCCATCAACTATTCTTTGTTGAATATCATGTGAGTTGCTATGCATGTCCATCTTGTCTGAAGTAAGAGGGATCTACCACCTTAATGGTTGGAGCATGCATATTGTTAGAGAAGAACATTGGGCCGCTAACTAAAGCCATGAATCATGGTGGAAGTTTCAGTTTTGGACATATATCCTCAATCTCATATGAGAACATTAATTGTTGCTACATGCTTATGCATTAAAGAGGAGTCCATTATCTGTTGTCCATGTTGTCCCGGTATGGATGTCTAAGCTGAGAATAATCAAAAGCGAGAAATCCAAAATGTGAGCTTTCTCCTTAGACCTTTGTACAGGCGGCATGGAGGTACCCCTTTGTGACACTTGGTTGAAACATGTGTATTGCGATGATCCGGTAGTCCAAGCTAAGTAGGACAAGGTGCGGGCACTATTAGTATACTATGCATGAGGCTTGCAACTTGTAAGATATAATTTACATAACTCATATGCTTTATTACTACCGTTGACAAAATTGTTTCATGTTTTCAAAATAAAAGCTCTAGCACAAATACAGCAATCGATGCTTTCCTCTTTGAAGGACCCTTATTTTACTTTTATTGTTGAGTCAGTTTACCTATCTCTCTCCACCTTAAGAAGCAAACACTTGTGTGAACTATGCATTGATTCCTACATACTTGCATATTGCACTTGTTATATTACTCTATGTTGACACTATCCATGAGATATACATGTTATAAGTTGAAAGCAACCGCTGAAACTTAATCTTCCTTTGTGTTGCTTCAATACCTTTACTTTGATTTATTGCTTTATGAGTTAACTCTTATGCAAGACTTATTGATGCTTGTCTTGAAGTACTATTCATGAAAAGTCTTTGCTTTATGATTCACTTGTTTACTCATGTCATTACCATTGTTTTGATCGCTGCATTCATTACATATGTTTACAAATAGTATGATCAAGATTATGATGGCATGTCACTTCAGAAATTATCTTTGTTATCGTTTTACCTGCTCGGGACGAGCAGAACTAAGCTTGGGGATGCTGATACGTCTCCAACGTATCGATAATTTCTTATGTTCCATGCTACGGTATTGATGATATCTACATGTTTTATGCACATTATATGTCGTATTTACGCATTTTCTGGAACTAACCTATTAACAAGATGCCGAAGAGCCAGTTGCTGTTTTCTGCTGTTTTTGGTTTCAGAAATCCTAGTAAGAAAATATTCTCGGAATTGGACGAAATCAACGCCCAGGGTCCTATTTTTGCACGAAGCTTCCAGAGGCGTGAAGAGGGAAGGAAGTGGGGCCACGAGGCGCCGCCACACTAGGGCGGCGCGGCCCAGGCCCTGGCCGCGCCGACCTAGCGTGTGGGGCCCTCGTGTGGCCCCCCGCGTTGCCCTTCCGCCTACTTAAAGCCTCCGTCGCGAAACCCCCAGTACCGAGAGCCACGATACGGAAAACCTTCCAGAGACGCCGCCGCCGCGAATCCCATCTCGGGGGATTCGGGAGATCGCCTCCGGCACCTGCTCGGAGAGGGGATTCATCTCCCGGAGGACTCTTCATCGCCATGATCGCCTCCGGAGTGATGAGTGAGTAGTTCACCCCTGGACTATGGGTCCATAGCAGTAGCTAGATGGTCGTCTTCTCCTCATGTGCTTCATTGTTGGATCTTGTGAGCTGCCTAACATGATCAAGATCATCTATTTGTAATACTATATGTTGTGTTTGTCGGGATCCGATGAATAGAGAATACTATGTTATGGTGATTATCAATCTATTTCTTATGTGTTGTTTATGATCTTGCATGCTCTCCGTTATTAGTAGAGGCTCTGGCCAAGTTTTTACTCTTAACTCCAAGAGGGAGTATTTATGCTCGATAGTGGGTTCATGCCTTCATTGATACCTAGGACAGTGACAGAAAGTTCTAAGGTTGTGTTGTGCTGTTGCCACTAGGGATAAAACATTGATTCTATGTCTAAGGATGTAGTTGTCGATTACATTAGCACCATACTTAATGCAATTGTCTGTTGCTTTGCAACTTAATGCGAAAGGGGTTCGGATGATAACCTCGAAGGTGGACTTTTTAGGCATAGATGCGGTTGGATGGCGGTCTATGTACTTTGTCGTAATGCCCAATTAAATCTCACTATATTTATCATATCATGTATATGCATTGTTATGCCCTTTTCTATTTGTCAATTGCCCGACTGTAATTTGTTCACCCAACATGCTTTTATCTTATGGGAGAGACACCTCTAGTGAACTGTGGACCCCGGTCCTATTCTTTACATCGCAAACAATCATCTTCCACACAATACGGTTAATCCTTTGTTACAGCAAGCCGGTGAGATTGACAACCTCACTGTTTCGTTGGGGCAAAGTACTTTGGTTGTGTTGTGCGGGTTCCACGTTGGCGCCGGAATCCTCGGTGTTGCGCCGCATCACATTTCGCCACCATCAACCTTCAACGTGCTTCTTGGCTCCTCCTGGTTCGATAAACCTTGGTTTCTTTCTGAGGGAAAACTTGCTGCTGTGCGCATCATACCTTCCTCTTGGGGTTCCCAACGAACGTGTGAGTTACACGCCATCATCTGTCGACTCTGGTCTTGCTACTCGGTCAGGCCGGTGGATAAGACCAGCCTCACCCTGTTTTTTGTCACCTCAATGCGCTCACAGCCGTCCAAATTAACTCCAGAGATCGGCTCTTGGTCGTTTATGTCCCAAATACTCATATCAGCTGTTGAGATCTCGATCGAGTCATCTGCATGAACGACCTCCACTTCATCTCCATCCCACTGTATCAGGCATTGGTGCATTGTGGATGGAATGCAGCAGTTGGTGTGAATCCAATCCCTCCCTAGCAGAACAGCATAGGTGCTTTTGCTGTCGACGATGAAGAACGATGTAGGGATGGTTTTTCGGCCGACGGTTAGGTCCACATTCAGAACGCCTCGCACTTCTGATGCCTGGCCGTTGAAATCGCTTAGTGTGACGTTGGTCTTGATCAGATCTTCAGTAGAGCGTCCTAAGCGCCGTAACATGGAGTATGGCATTATGTTAACTGCCGCTCCCGTGTCGACCAACATCTTGCCGACAGGCTGCCCGGTTATATACCCTCTTATATACAGGGCCTTCAAATGTTTGTAGCTCCTTTCTTGTGGCTTTTCAAAGACGACTGGCCGTGGGCCGCAGTCCAACTGAGCTACTGGCACTTCTTCGATACTTGGAGCACAAAACTCCGACGGAAGTATGAACACCATGTTTGTGCCAGCCGATGCCTTTGCATCGGCTTTTGCTTGTTTGGGGCGCCACTCTTTCTTCTGTGGATGAATTTCTGCCTCCAAAGTCTGCTGAATTTTCACGGCCAAATCGGGCCGAGCCTTCCTCAATGTGTACAGGTACCGCGCCTCGGCTTCCTCCAAACTGCGTAGCCGTTGCACTCTGCGCTTTTGGGAGTGACTGAGTCCATCAGGGCACCACCTTGGCCGGTGGTATCTATCTTCTTCTTCGTCATCTGATTCCTCGAAATCTTCCCCTCGAGATGACTCAGCTTTACTGTTCTGGGATGGGAGAGGCCCTAGACGCCTGAATACTGAAACGTCTCCCTTGTCCTTCTTCCGCTGTCTGCACTCTGGGCAGTTGTCGATTGTAGGCAATCGGCTCATTCCTGAATCCCAGCAATGTTTGAAGAAAGGGCAATCCCAGTGTCTGTCCATGTCTTCTTGTTCTCTTGACCTCCCATTAGCGCGGCGTTCGTAACCTTCGTCGTCTCTATCGTACCGACGAGATTTTCTGTTGTCTGCATCGGACCGACGATACCTTTCGTCATCTGTATCATATCGCCGACGTCGGTCGTACTGATGCTCATACTTGTTAAGGAGGTGCGCGGAAAGTGGTCGTTGATACCGCACACTTCTCACTTGTTGCTCGGTGATGTACCGTTTATCATCATATCGGGGCCGGTCGCGTGGGCCGGCCTCCTCTTTATCCTTGCCACGGAAGTGTCCGTCTTCTTCTTTGTCACCGCCATGGTGGTGCACAGGCCCTGCCATGTTAACGCCGAATGAGAAATCCAGCTGACGCTTTATGGGTTGATCGAGTCCCACCATGTTGACGCTAGGGAACGGATGTGTATCTACTTTCATGGCAAACTGACTAAAGATCAAACGGCCTTGTTCTATCGCCGATTGGATTTGCTTGCGCAGCTCTTTGCAGTCATTGGTGGTGTGGGTGAACGGGTGATGCCACTTGCAGTACGGTCTCCCGTTCATCTCTTGCACCGTAGGAAATTTATGGTCTTCGGGTAACTTCAGCTGTTTCTCCTTGAGCAATAGATCCAAAATCTGCTCAACTTTGCTTATGTCGAAGTCAAACCCTCTTGCAGGCCCTTGTGGTTTCACCCATTTGCAGGACACAGGGACTGCCCCCCGAGCCCATTCAGCCACAGCTACTTCCTGGTCTTCGGAGTCTTCAACGTCTGCTGTCTCGACCAGGGCGATTGGGCGCTTGACAAACTTGTCTTGGTACAATTCTGGATGGCGCTGCTCATACAAGGTTAATTTCTGGACCATGTGCGCCAGTGAATTGTACTCCGTTTGTAAAGCCAGATCCTTGAGCGGCGCGGTGAGGCCCAACGCTGCCAGCTCGACCACTTCTTTCTCATTCAAAAGAACCGAATAACATCGGTTCCTGACAGTCCTGAAGTGCTGAATGTATTCTGACACCGTTTCTCCTCGCTTCTGCCGTACCTGCATCAGGTCGGCAATGCCAGCTTCGGTAGCTTCTGAGTGATATTGCACGTGAAACTGCTCTTCCAGCTGCTTCCATGTCCGGATTGAATCTGGTGGCAACGATGTGTACCACCCAAAAGCTGGTCCAGTGAGAGACTGCGCAAAAAATCTCACACGTAACGGGTCTGATGCTGAAATCATACCCAGCTGTGCCAAATATCGGCTCACATGCTCGATTGAGCTAAACCCTTCTGATCCGCTGAACTTTGAGAATTCAGGGAGCCGATATTTGGGTGGCAGTGGAATCAAATCATATTCATTGGGGTACGGCTTGGAATATCCGATTGTCCTCCTCTTTGGCAGGATGCCAAATTGGTCTCTCAAGATTGTACTGATATGTTCCACGGTGTGAGCTGCAGGAGCCGAACTTTCATGACTCGTTCCGGTGGCATATTTAGCTAGCCACGCCTGTTTATCGGCATCTGCTCCAGAAATTCCTCCTGTGGAGACCCCTGCTGCTGCAATCTGGTTTGTGCGCGTGAAGCTGTTACAGTCTGGCACGTACGTGCACACGTATCCATGTGGGATTTCTTTGGGCGGCTCAGACAGGAATTGGCAATCCCCAGGATCGCCTCCAACCTTGTAGACAACGTATGCCGGTGAAGCCTATGGCTCCGGAGCAGCAAGCGCGAATGGCAGTGGTGGTCTGGTGTAGAGCGGTACTTCTCCCTGGTGAGTCCCTAGAACAGGTCCTGACGGAGAGTACTGATGCTTCATGATTTCTTGAATTACGCGCACCGCAACACGCTCCAAAGTGTTCACCAGGCTCTCAGAATGGCGGTGTATAGAATGAGCCACCATGTAATTAACTTCCTGGCGCAGGGCTCTGGTGCGCTCCTCTGAAGGGAGAGACAGATCTACTCCGTCGAGAACGCCTTCCGGTGAGAATCCCTTCCACCTGATGCCATGTGAACGGGTTCTCTCGAAAGAGCCGATGAGATCGGCTTCGAATTGAGATTTGAGCTCATCGTAATTCTTCTTGTGATCCTCGGTGAGCTCTTCGTACGTGACTGGTTTATCCGCCATCTCAGTTGCAGATGTTGACGCCGTTGTTGTAGAGTGTCCCACCGGGCGTGCCAGAATGTGTTGCTGGCCAAAACCCACCGGCGAGCAGCGACGGGCAACACGTAGAGCCGGGAGGCTCCCAGGACTGCTGGTGGGCCCTGGTCCCTCGGGCAACGGCCCGCAATGCTCCGGCACACGTCCCGGCGTTTGCGAGGGCGTGCCACCCGACCTATACCTGGTCGGGAAGGTGCTTGGATTGCTTCAATTAGTTTCCTGCATGGTAGACACGTAAACATTAAACGAGCCTCGATCGGCTCTCAGGTTACCCTGTGAATCGGCTCAAAGAGCCGATTAACCCATGGTTCATAATGGATATGCAATAACATGGGGTTTTTGCTTTATCAATGCTAAGCTAAATCAATCTACGACAGTTTAGGGTTTTCACCGCATAACCGGAACATCCTACACGTAGTTGAGCCTGGCAGATACGAAAGATAACAGCAAACTGACCCAAGACGAGGCCTAAAAACCAACACGGAGTCGATTCCCGGAACATCCCTTCTTGGATTGGCAAACCATACCTAGCGCACTACTGGATCATTCAACCCGTTTGCAAGGCCTAACTATACGGATATCAAACTAATCCTTGAAGAACAAGGAGCAACTATAACGGATCGAATCTACTAAACGAAGATAAAGCGAGTGTCTGCCCTTACACCTAAAATAGGTGTAAGGACAGCTAGATATCTAAGGGCAGCATAGCTAAGTAAATACATCAGAAAAGCATCTATGCAAGCCCTAAAACATCCATGATAAACAGTGTTACTCGCCATCAAAAAGGCTTCAGTACGAGAAACACCAAACAACGACTAAACAGATACTGCCTAGATCGCAAGATGCGATCTAGGCAGCATGATGCTTACCCGGAAGAAACCCTCGAAACAAGGGGTGGCGATGCGCTCGGATTGTGTCTCGTTGTGAACGTGATCGTCCTCCTTTCTCAATAACCCTAGGTACATATTTATAGTCCGTGGACTTTCTATCTTTGGAAATACACCTAACCGTGTACGAGCTAAACTCTATCTCTTAATTCTAAACTAAGATGCCATCTACTATAATGTACAGATACACGGGCAATCTAGCCCAAATCCTCACACGAGGCCGATTCAGAAACACATTACGTGTATATCCTTCAAGCCCATCTTCATCACGGCCCATCTCCTGATTTGGCCAAAATCCGGTGATAACAGAAGCCATCCTTCCCGTACTCGTTTTGTCCCACCTCTGCTCGCACCTAGCTATGGCTTCCCTCTTATTCCTCCTCCTCATCTTCATCGGCATCATCCACGATGAAGCCATCCTTCTCGTAACCGTTTTGTCCCTCCTCCGCTCATCACCACCTGAGGCTTTCCTCTTCTTCCTCCTCCTTATCTTCATCGGCATCATCCACGATGAAGCCATCCTTCTTGTACTCGTTTTGTCCCTCCTCTGCTCACCACCAGCTCTGGCTTCCCTCTTCTTCCTCCCCCTCATCTTCATCGGCGTCATCCATGATGAAGCCATCCTTCTCGTACTCGTTTTGTCCCTCCTCTACTCACCACCAGCTCTGGCTTCCCTCTTCTTTCCCCTCCTCATCTTCATTGGCGTCATCCACGATAAAGCCATCCTTCTCGTACTCATTTTGTCCCCCCTCTTCTCACCACAAGCTCTGGCTTCCCTCTTCATCCCCCTCCTCATTTTCATCGGCATCATCCACGATGAAGCCATCCTTCTCGTACTCGTTTTGTCCCTCCTCTGCTCACCACCAGCTCTGGCTTCCCTCTTCTTCCTCCTCCTCATGTTCATCGGCGTCATCCACTATGGAGCCATCCTTCTCGTACTCGTTTTGTCCCTCCTCTACTCACCACCAGTCCTGGCTTCCCTCTTCTTCCTCCTCCTCCTCATCTTTATCAGCGTCATCGACGATGAAGCCATCCTTCTCGTACTGGTTTTGTCCCTCCTCTACTCACCACCAGCTCTGTCTTTCCTCTTCTTCCTCCTCCTCTTATTCATCGGCGTCATCCACGGTGAAGCCATCCTTCTTGTACTCGTTTGTCCCTATTCTGCTCACCACCAACTTTGGCTTCCCTCTTCTTCCTCCTCCTCATCTTCATCGGCGTCATCCACTATGAAGCCTTCCTTCTCGTACTTGTTTTGTCCCTCCTCTGCTCACCACCAGCTCTGGCTTCCCTCTTCTCCCCCCTCCTCATCTTCATCAGCGTCATCCACGATGAATCCATCCTTCTCGTACTCGTTTTATCCCTCCTCGGCCCACCACCATCTCTGGCTTCCCTCTTCTTCCTCCTTCTTTTCTTCATCAGCATCATCCACAATGAATCTATCCTTCTCGTACTCATTTTGTGCCTCCTCTGATCACCACCAGCTCTGGCTTCCCTCTTCTTCCTCTTCTTCATCGGCGTCATACACGATGAAGCCATCCTTCTCGTACTCGTTTTGTCCCTCCTCTACTCACCACCAGCTCTGTCTTTCCTCTTCTTCCTCCTCCTCTTATTCATCGGCGTCATCCACGGTGAAGCCATCCTTCTTGTACTCGTTTGTCCCTATTCTGCTCACCACCAACTTTGGCTTCCCTCTTCTTCCTCCTCCTCATCTTCATCGGCGTCATCCACTATGAAGCCTTCCTTCTCGTACTTGTTTTGTCCCTCCTCTCGCTCACCACCGGCTCCGGCTTCCCTCTTCTCCCCCTCCTCATCTTCATCGGCGTCATCCACGATGAATCCATCCTTCTCGTACTCGTTTTATCCCTCCTCGGCCCACCACCATCTCCGGCTTCCCTCTTCTTCCTCCTTCTTTTCTTCATCGACATCATCCACAATGAATCTATCCTTCTCGTACTCATTTTGTGCCTCCTCTGATCACCACCAGCTCTGGCTTCCCTCTTCTTCCTCTTCTTCATCGGCGTCATACACGATGAAGCCATCCTTCTCGTACTCGTTTTGTCCCTCCTCTGCTCACCACAAACTTTGGCTTCCCTCTTCTTCCTCCTCCTCCCCCTTAAGATTTATTTTAGAAAACATAAAATGATTTAGAAATATTTTCTAAATTAAAACATTTTTCATGTTAAAAGTTTTGCCATATCTTAGATTATGCAAAACATATGAGTTATTGCATTTTTAATTGAAAATGGCAAAATGGGTAATAGTTTGGCTGGTTAGAACATTTATTTTAGAAAACAGAAAATGATTTAGAAATATTTTTCTAAATTAAAACATTATTCATGTTAAAAGTTTTGTTAGATTTTAAATTATGCAAAACATATGAGTTAATGCTTTTTTAATTGAAAATATCAAAATGGTTATTAGTTTGGCTAGTTAGAGCATTTATGTTAGAAAACAGAAAATGATTTAGAAATATTTTTTTAATTAAAACAATTTTCATGTTAAAAGTTTTGTCAGATTTTAAATTATGCAAAACATATGAGTTAAAGCATTTTTAATTGAAAATGGAAAAATGGTTAATAGTTTGGCTTGTTAGAACCTATATTTTAGAGATTGAAAATGATTTTGGATTATTTTTCAAAATTAAAACATTTTCCATGTTGAAAGTTTTGCTAGATTTTAAGTTAGGCAGAAGTTCTTTCAATTCATATTCTAACAATTTGCAAAATATCAAAAAGGTTGCAAAATTGAAAACCCAAAAACGGACCTTTTATTCCGGTTGGTTCCACCAACCGGGACTAAAGGTCATTTGCGCGCGCGAACCGAAGCGGCGGCCAAAAATACCTTTAGTCCCGGTTGGAGATACCAACCGAAATATTAGACCCTTTATTTAGTCCTGGTTGGAGATAAAAAAGAAAGGAGAAAAAGAAAATCTGATTATTTCATTTGGAATTTGGAATACATGGAAATAGAACATGGCCCAATAGAATTTGGAATAATAGAATTTCTCTTATTTGTATTTTATACTCCATTTGGAATAATATAACATGGCACATGGAAATATAATTACTTCTATTTGTATTTAATACTCCATTTTTTGCTTAGAAATAGAACATGGCACATGGAAATAGAATTTCTCCTATTTGCACATGGAACATTATTTCAGACTCCATTTTATACTCCATTTTTATTTTATTGCTTAGAAATAGAACATGACACATGGAAAATTATTGTGAGAAATAGGATTTAGAAATAAAAAAAGGAGAAATAGAACATGGGACATTATTTAGCACATGGACATTATTTTAAGAAATAGGATTTAGAAATACAAATAGGAGGAATGGAAATTCTGTTTATTGCATTGAATATATTAATTAGAAATATAAATGGAGATGTGTACACAATAGAAATAGAAATAGAGATGGAGAACATAGAAATAGAAATTAGAAATATGATTATTGCTTACAAATAGAAATGTGATTATTGCTTAGAAGTAGAAATGTGATTATTTCATACTCCATTATATATATATATATATATATATATATATATATATATATATTATCAAGATTATTTAGCACATGGAACATTATTTTGAGAAATAGGATTTAGAAATACAAATAGAAGAAATAGAAATTCTATTTATTGCATTGAAAATATGAATTAGAAATAGAAATGGAAATGGAGATGGAGAAAATTATAGTATTCTATTATTTCACACTCCATTTACATTTAATACCGTCGTTATGTTAATGCAAAAAAAAAAATTATCTGTATTAGTTAAGCTATGGTCGGCGGGAGAGACCATGAAGAAGAACTATTCGAAATGAAAAATGATGGTGCAGCTCCTGGCGGTGGAGGAGATAATGGTGGAGCAGAAGACGTCTTGGAACTTCTAAACGATGCCGGTGAGGGAATGGAGATTGAAGCAAAAGGGTGAGGGCGTGGAGATTGAATCAAGAGACAAAGTGGAAACAAGCGATCATTGCGATGATGGCTCATATAATGTTGGCGAGGTATATTAAGCATCTGGTGATCACTATATAGATGCATTAATTAATTTGTATATATATATATATTAACAAATTTTTCTTATTTTATACCTCCGCATCGAGCGAGTCTTCTAGAAGTACACGAGGCGGGGCCATATCTCTTGCCGATAATTGATACGTTGCAAACATATCTATAATTTTTGATGATCCATGCTTGTTTTGTACCAATTCCAACATGTTTTATAGGCACTTTGTATCATATTATGTCATTATTTGTACTAACCTATTAACAAGTGCCACAGTGTCAGTTTCTGTTTATTATGTCTGTTTATTGCAGAAATGGTCCAAAAATGAAAGTGCTCGGAAAAATCTAGAAAATTCACCAAAATTCTTATTCACCAGAAGACTCCGGGAGCTAGAAGGGGAGTGCCGGGAGAGCCACAGGGTGGCTATACAGGGGCCACAGGCGCGGCCTGGGCCCTGGCCACCCCTGGCCCATGTACTGGCGCCTCGTGCACCTCCTCGCGTCGCCTATAAGAAGCTCCTGACCCTAAAAGTTACGAGGCATAACTTTTCCGTGGAAGAAGAGCTCTGTAGCCGCCGCCAACGCCGAAACCAAGTTTCGGGGGACATAAGTCTCTGTTCCGGCACCCTGCCAGGACGGGGAAGTGCCCAAGGAGCCATCGCCATCGACTTCACCGCCATCTCCATCGCCATCGCTGCCTCCCACGATGAGGAGGGAGTAGTTCTCCCTCGGGGCTGAGGGCTGTACCGGTAGCTATGTGGTTTCTCTCTCTCTCTCGTGATATGATCTTTTATGTGATCGTGGGCTTTGCAATCTAGATGTTGTTGTGCTACTCTAGTGTTTTATCATATGAACTTTGGGGTCAGCGTGATCGCGGTATGTACCGTGTGTGGCTCCCTTATGAATTGTGTAATGTTAGTTCCTCCTATGAATGCTCAAAGTGACAGCGTGGGGTGTTCATGGTACTTGGGGCTGCATCTTGAGGTGTGCTTTTATAGCCCATGCACGATGAGTTTTTGTTCTTTATCCAACAAGAAAGTGTTTCGTAGTAGCATGATAAAGTGCTTATATTTATATCCAATTATGATTGCATTGTTGAGAGTGACCACTGGTGAAAGTATGAGCCCTAGGCCTTGTTTCCGAATACTGCAAACACCGCTTATTTACTGTTTTACTGCATGTTTATTTCTTGCATTATTTATTTCAGATCGCTATTATTATTTTCAATCATCAATACCACTTGCATTTACTATCTCTTCGCCGAACTAGTGTGTCTATACATCTGACAAGTGTATTAGGTGTGTTGGGGACACAAGATACTTCTTGCATCTTAATTGAAGGGTTGCTTGAGAGGGATATCTTTGACCTCTACCTCCCTGATTTCGATAAACCTTGGGTGATTCACTTAAGGGAAACTTGATGCTGTTCTACAAACCTCTACTCTTTGAGGCCCAACACTGTCTACAGGAATAGGAGTGTGCGTAGACATCAAGCTATTTTCTGGCGCCGTTGCCTGGGAGGTGAGCGCTTGAAGGTATTCCCTTTAGATTCTGCAATTTTATCTTTTTGTTTCTTGTTTTTATTTTCACTAGTTCGGCTTAATGGAAAACATAAACATAATTATGAAACTTTTCTATCATGATGATTACAATGATATTAGTATGAATTCTTTGAACACCATTATTGCTAATGATATGAAAAATCTAAGCTTGGGGATGTTGGTATTGATGAGCATGATATTTTTAGTCCCCCAAGCACGGAGGAGAAAATTTTATTTGATGATACTATGCCTCCTATATATGATGATTGCAATGATGAATATGATATTTTCAGTACACCTACTATTGAGGAGGAAACTAATTATGATTTCAATATGCCTCCTATATTTGATGATTATGGTGATGAGAATAATAATGATAGCTATTTTGTTAAATTTGCTCACACTACTATTAATAATGACTATGCTTATGTGGGGAGTAATAATTATATTATGCAAGTGAATCATGATAAGCATGTTTTATGTGATAGTTATATTGTGGATTTCATCAAGGATGCTACTGAAATTTATTATGAGAAAGGGAAACATGGTTATATGCATCTCAATAATATTAAGTTTCCCCTCTTTATGTTGAAATTTTTGAAGCTCCAGTTATTTTGGCTTGCTATGCTAGCCGCTTTGTGCTTCATTGACTTGTTTTTCTACAAGATTCCTCTGCATAGGAAGTGGGTGTAACATCCCAAGTTTCCAAATCAATAAGAGAATGAGTTTCCATTATTCAAAAATAGGAACCAACAAAAACTTTAAGTATGTTGCATAGTGTTAATGCATGCTTGTGTGACATTGCTATAATATGAGTTTGAGTGTTGACAATATTGCTAAAACCCTAAACCATGATGATTGTGATCAAAGAGAAGCAAAGAAGAAAAAGAGAAAATGCAAATAACCTCACATATGTGCTTATGGCCATTTTTGCCAAATCTTAACCTAGGCCATTTTGACTTGTGCCAATGGTTTGGAAATGTTATAAACACTTAAGAACCACTTTTGAATCAAAGGAATACAAATCAAATCAAAAGAAATAGCAAAACTCTCTCACATAAGATAATGGTCAGGTTTGACAATTATATCGGGGTACCCACTTTGAGCCCCTATATTAAGAAATTTCTGAACTAACCTCTCCCAACTCTTTGCACCTCATCCAAGAACTCATCAATATGAAATACTTTGGTAAAGACCAACATAGCAAATTCATTCTCAATTGCTTAACATGATCAAGCAAAAAGGCAACATCAAATCAGATTTAAGATCATGCCTCTTTAGGAATTTCACAAACCACCTCCATTTTGCAAACCAACACTACCATTGTGTGCCAAACATTATCTGAATCATCTCCATAAAATATTTTTGCCAAATTCAAAAATTGGTTTCATGCGGCCATTGTGTCGAACACATGGCATGCACTAATCTGCCAACCCTATACATCCTATTAACCAGCAGATTTTTGCCTCAACCATCAAACCTTGGTCGGCATTAGTCCTCTCTTGCACTCATTACGCAAGGCCAAGCACCAGAGACAAAGAAATTGCATGATCTCATCAAGTACAAGACCATGCCGTGGCATCATGCCACTCCACCATGCCATTCTTCTCTCCTCTCACTTCTGCCGTGCACCACCTTGTCCTGGTGACGCACCACACTCCCCTGGTCACGCTCGTGTCAACCATTGGCCAGGAGAGTCACCGCAACGGCTAGCCCCGTACACGCCCACGACGCCCAGACGCGCCAGAGTGTGCACGATGACTGCTACTTGCGTGAGGCAGCTCCTTGTGACGGTAAAGCACACGTCCGTTGGGAACCCCAAGACGAAGGTATGATGAGTACAGCAGCGAGTTTTCCCTCAGTAAGAAACCAAGGTTTATCGAACCAGTAGGAGATGAAGGCCACGTGAAGGTTGTTGGTGAAAGAGTGTAGTGCGGCGCAACACCAGTGATTCCGGCGCCAACGTGGAACCTGCACAACACAATCAAACTACTTTGCCCCAACTTAACGGTGAGGTTGTCAATCTCACCGGCTTGCTGAAAACAAAGGATTAAACGTATGGTGTGGAGAATTATGTTTGCTTGCGAGAAAACAACGAGAAAACAATGATTGCGGTAGGTTGTATTTCAGATGTAAAAGAATGGACCGGGGTCCACAGTTCACTAGTGGTGTCTCTCCAATAAGATAAATAGCATGTTGGGTGAACAAATTACAGTTGGGCAATTGACAAATAGAGATGCATATACATATCATGATGACTACTATGAGATTTACTTAGGGCATTATGACAAAGAACATAGACCGCCATCCAGCTTGCATCTATGCCTAAAAAGTCCACCTTCAGGTTAGCATCCGCACACCTTCCAGTATTAAGTTGCAAACAACAGCCAATTGCATTAAGTACTGTGCATAATGTAAACAATACAAATATCCTTAGACAAAGCATTGATGTTTTATCCCTAGTGGCAACAGCACATCCACAACCTTAGGGGTTGCTATCACTCCCCCAGATTCAATGGAGACATGAACCCACTATCTAGCATAAATACTCCCTCTTGGAGTCACAAGTATCAACTTGGCCAGAGCCTCTACTAGCAACGGAGAGCATGCAAGAACATAAATAACACATATGTGATAGATCAATAATCAACTTGACATAGTATTCCATATTCATCGGATGCCAACAAACACAACATGTAGCATTACAAATAGATGATCCTGATAATGATAGGCAGCTCACAATATCTAAACATGATAGCACAAGAGGAGAAGACAACCATCTAGCTACTGCTATGGACCCGTAGTCCAAGGATGAACAACTCACGCATCAGTCCGGAGGCGGGCATGGTGATGTAGAGCCCTCCGGTGATGATTCCCCTCTCCGGCAGGGTGCCGGAGGCGATCTTCTGAACCCCCCGAGATGGGGTTGACGGTGGCGGCGTCTCTGGAACTTTCCTCGTATCGTGGCTCTCGGTACTAGGGTTTTCGCGACGGAAGGAATAAATAGGCGAAGGGGCAGCGTCGGGGGGCGCCCGAGGGGCCCACCCCATAGGCCGGCGCGGCCAGAGGTGGGGCCGCGCTTCCCTATGGTGTGGCCGCCTCGTGGCCCTTCTCCGTCTCCTCTTCGGTGTTCTGGAAGGCTCCGTGGAAAATAAGACCGTGGGCTTTTGTTTCGTCCAATTCCGAGAATATTCGTAAACTAACTTTTACGAAACCAAAAACAGCGAGAAAACGAGAACCGGCACTGCGGCATCTTGTTAATAGGTTAGTCCCGGAAAATGCATAAAAACATTATAAAGTAAGACTAAAACATGTTGGTATTGTCATAAAACTAGCATGGAACTGTTATCACCAGATTTTGGCCAAATCAGGAGATGGGCCGTGAGTGAAGATGGGCTTGAAGGATACACGCGTGGAGCATCTTTGAAGCGGCCTTGCACGAAGAGTTTGGGCTTAATTGCCCATGTATCTGTAATATAGTAGATCGCATCTTAGTTTAGAATTAAAAGATAGAGCTTGACCCGTGCACGGTTAGGTGCACGCCCGAATTAGAAAGTCCCTTGGACTATAAATATGTATCTAGGGTTATCGGAAAAGGAGGACAATCACGTTCACAACAAACACAAATCAGGCGCATCGCCACCCCTTCTTTCGAGGGTTTCTCCCGGGTAAGCATCATGCTTCCTAGATCGCATCTCGCGATCTAGGCAGCACACGTTTATTCGTTTACCTTGTGCTGCTCGTACTGAAGCGTTGTTGATGGCGAGTAGCACTACTTATCGTAGAAGTTTTGGGGCTTGCATAGATGCTTTTCTTACGCATATATGCTTAGCTATGCCGTCCCTCGATATCTAGCTACCCTTACACCTATCCAGGTGTAAGGGCAGCGTCTTGCTTGTTCGTTGTTTAGTAGATCCGATCCGTTATGGTTGCTCCTTGATCTTCAAGGATTGGTTTAATATCCGTATGGTTAGGCCTTGCAAACGGGTTGAACGATCCGGTAGCGCGTTAGGTATGGTTTGTTGGTCCTAAGAGGGATGTTCCGGGAATTAACTTAATGTTGGTTTTTAGGCCTCTTTTAGGGTTAGTTTTCCATTATCTTTCGTGTCTATTAGGCTCAACTACGCGTAGGATGTTCCGATCATACGGTGAAAACCCTAAACTGTCGTAGATTGGTTTAGCTTTATACTGATCAAGCAGGAGCCCCATGTCATCGTTAACCCGACGTGAACCATGGGGCGATCGGCTTTGTGAGCAGATCCACAGGGCAACCTGAGAGCCGATCGGGCTCGTATTTAATGTTTACGTGTCTGCCATGCAGGAAACTAATCGAAGCAATCCAACACCTTCCTGGCCAGGTAGAGGTCAGGTGGAACGCCCTTGCAACCGCTAGGACGTGTGCCGGAACATTTGCGGGACGACGTCGAGGGACCAGGGCCCACTGCCGCCTTGGAAGCCTCCCGGCTCTTCGTGTTGCTTAACCACTGCTCGCCGGTGGGTTTTGGCGAGCAACACATTCTGGCACGCCCGGTGGGACCATCTTCCGCAACAACCACGTCAACATCCGAGATGGCGGAAGAACCGGTCAAGTATGAAGATCTGCCTCCTGAGCATAAGAAGAAATATGATGACCTCAAGGCCATCTTGGAAGCCGATCTCATCGGCGCTTTTGAGAAAACCCGTTCGCACGGGATCAAGTTCAAAGGGTTCCAACCCGAAGGTGCGCTAGAGGGACTGGATCTATCTCTCCCTTCGGACGAACGTACCGAGCCTTGCGGCGGGGAGATTAACTATGCCGTTGCTCATTCGCTACATCGGCATTCCGAGAGCCTGGTGAACACTCTGGAGCGTGTCGCGCTCAATGTGGTGCAAGAAATCATGAAGCACAAGTACTCTCCGTCGGGACCTGCCCTAGGGACTCACCGGGGGAGATACCGCTCTATACTAGGCCACCACTGCAGTACACGATGGCAGCTCCACAGCAACAAGGTTCACCGGCATACGTCGTCTACAAGGTCGGAGGTGATCCTGGCGATTACCAATTCCTGTATGAGCCGCCCAAGGAAATTTCACATGGATACGTGTGCACATACGTGCCGGACTGCAACAACTGGATGACCCAGGTTACGAGCGGGAAGGATCGCCACGGCGAGAGGAGTCGGCCGGAGCGAGAAGCGGTCCTGGAGCGGATGCTTGAGAAACGAGGCGTGGCTAACTAAATATGCCACCGGTACAAGTCTTGAACGATCAACTACGCAGCTCCTACGGTGGATGAGATCACCGCAATCAGGAGAGATCGGTTCGGCATCCTGCCGAAGAAGAGAATGATCGGCTATTCCAAGCCGTATCCCAACGAGTACGACCTGATCCCGCTGCCACCTAAGTATCGGCTCCCTGACTTCACAAAATTCAGTGGGTCAGAAGGAACCAGCTCAATTGAGCACGTGAGCCGATACTTGGCACAGTTGGGTATGGTCTCAGCCTCAGACGAGCTACGCGTGAGGTTCTTCTCGCGATCTCTCACGGGTCCGGCCTTTGGGTGGTACACCTCGTTGCTACCGGACTCGGTTCGGACGTGGAAGCAGCTGGAAGAGCGGTTTCACGTACAATATCACTCGAAGCTACGAGGCTGGCATTGCCGATCTGACCCGAGGTTCGGCAAAGGCGAGGAGAGACGGTGTCCGAATACATTCGGCGCTTCGGGACCGTCGAGAACCGATGTTATTCGGTTCGTCTATCTGAGAAGGAAGCATGCGAGCTGGCGATAGCAGGCCTGTCAGCGCCGCTCAAAGATGTGACCTTCCAAGCAGAGTACAATTCACTGGCGCACATGGTTCAGAAGTTGACAACGTATGAACAGAGCCATCCAGAATTGTACCAGGACAAGTACAAGCGCGTCGCCCTGATCGAGACGGACGAAGATGAAGATTCTGTAGGAGATCAGGAGGTCGTTGTAGCTGAATGGACTCGGGGGGGGGGGCAAGGCCCGTGTCCTGCAAATGGGTGAAACAACTAGGGCCTGCGAAGGGGTTTGACTTCGATTTGAGCAAAACGGAGCAAATTTTTGATTTGCTGTTGAAGGAGAAACAGCTGAAGTTACCCGAAGGCCACAAAATCCCCACGGTACAAGAGATGAACGGCAGGCCATACTGCAAATGGCATCACACGTTCACCCATGCCACCAACGACTGCAAAGTCTTGCGCGGACAGATTCAAATGGCGATAGAACAAGGCCGATTACTCTTCGGTCAGTTTGCCATGAGAGTTGACATGCAGCCGTTTCCGGAAGTCAACATGGTCGATCTCAGTCACTGCATAGGACGCGAGCCAGGTTTCTCGTTTGATATCAATATGGCAGGGCTTGCAGATCGCCATGGCGAGGATAAGCCAGAGAGCAGTCACTCCCGTGGCAAAGATGAAGAGGAGGCCAATCCACGCGATTGGCCCCAAAAAATAAAAAGTTGTGAACCCTCGGTAA
Organism: Lolium rigidum; assembly: GCF_022539505.1. Lineage (NCBI taxonomy): Eukaryota > Viridiplantae > Streptophyta > Magnoliopsida > Poales > Poaceae > Lolium > Lolium rigidum. Next base: position 83,538,440 of record NC_061508.1, read on the forward strand.
GCATTGTGATGAAAAAGGAGGCCGATTCTAGCGATCGGCTAAAGCCAGCTTCAACATGTCTTCTGCCTGTGCTCAACATGGATTTAGCAGGCGACGGAAAGCTGGGGTATGGGTTTACATCGGCTGATGAACTAGAAGAGATTGACATTGGTCCTGGGGATAAGCCACGACCAACATTTATCAGCAAAAAGTTGGATCCACAGCTGAGGAGCCAGTTGATAGCCCTGTTGAAAGAGTACCCAGATTGTTTTGCATGGGATTATACAGAGATGCCTGGGTTAGACAGGAGCATTATCGAGCATCGGCTCCCTCTGAAGAAAGGATTCGGCCGTTCCAGCAGCGTTCACAACAGATGAAGGCCGAAATCTTGGTAGAGGTCAAGAAAGAGATCCAGAAGATGTTAGACGCCGGGTTCATCAGGCCATGCAGGTACGCTGAATGGATTTCCAATGTCGTACCTGTGGAGAAAAAGGATGGCCGATGGCGCGTCGCCATAGATTTCCGGAATCTCAACAGTGCCACCCCAAAGGACGAATACCCAATGCCAGTAGCAGAGACTTTGATCAATGCAGCTGCTGGTCATAAAGTTTTAAGCTTCATGGATGGCAACGCCGGCTACAACCAAATCTTTATGGCTCCAGAAGATATAAACAAGACTGCATTCAGAGTGCCGGGCTCGGTGGGCTTGTTTGAATATGTAGTCATGACATTCGGACTGAAGAATGCTGGCGCGACATACCAAAGAGCCATGAATTACATCTTTCACGATTTGATCGGCAAGTTGGTTGAGATTTACATCGATGACGTGGTGGTCAAGTCTGTGTCGTTGGACGGACACTTGGGAGATTTACGGCGCGTCCTGGACCGAACCAGGAAGTTCGGACTAAGAATGAATCCAAAAAAGTGTGCCTTTGGCGTGACGGCCGGTCAGTTCTTGGGTTTCTTGGTTCATGAACGCGGAATTGAGATCGGCCTGAAGAGTCAGGAGGCGGTGCGAACAATGAAGCCACCCACCACGAAGAAGGAGCTCCAGTGTCTCATCGGCAAAATCAATTTCGTCAGAAGGTTTATCTCCAACTTGTCGGGACGAATCGAGCCGTTCATGGGACTGGTCAAAATCAAGTCTGATGAGGAGTTTCGCTGGGGGGCAGAGCAACAGAAAGCATTTGACGATATTAAGGAATACTTGACGAAGCCACCTGTGTTGGTTCCACCACAACAAGACAGACCTTTCTACATTTACTTATCAGTAGCTGATACCTCTATCGCGTCAGTGGTGGTGCAGGTTTATGATGGTCTGGAAAAAGTGGTTTTCTCCCTCAGCAGAAGGATGTTAGCTGCGGAAACAAGGTACCTCGAGATCGAGAAGTTGTGCCTCTGCCTGTTCTTTACCTGCACCAAGATTCAGCACATCTTGTTGAAAGCAGAAATCATCGTCATCTGCAAATCGGATGTCATCAAGCACATGCTGTCGGCTCCTGTATTGAAAGGCCGACTCGGCAAATGGATGTTTGCTCTATCGGAATTTGATATCCGGTATCAACCTGCGAAAGCAGTCAAGGGACAAGCGTTGGCCGATCTTATTGCTGAACGAATAAACACGGACGTAGCGGCACTATCCGTGCGTGCATGGACCATGTTCTTCGATGGATCGGTCCGTGAAGATGGATGTGGCATCGGCATGCTACTCGTGTCGCCTCAGGGGGCAACATACTCCTTCTCCATCAGGTTATCTACACCTTGCACTAACAATGTTGCTGAATATGAAGCGATATGCAAGGGAATGGAGTTGCTATTGGACGCCGGGGCAGAGGCCGTGGAAATCTTTGGGGATTCCAAATTGGTGATTTCTCAACTCACGGAGGAATACAAGTGTGAGAGCGGGTCACTTTTCCCGTTATGGATGCAATGCCGTGAGCTGATGACCCAGTTCAGGTATATCAACTTCCATTGGATCCCAAGGACGCAAAATACTGAGGCAAACGACCTTCCACAGACGGCGTCAGGATACAAAGACGTGATCGAGGAAGCCGATTTTCAGGTGCAGCTCATGGAGCCCGATGATTGGAGAGCCGATATCTTCAATTACTTGAAAGATCCGGCTCGGGGGGCACCTAAACGGATAAGATACAGGGCCATGAAGTACGTCCTGATTGGTGATGACATGTTCTACAGGACTTTGGAAGGATTACTTCTCAAATGTTTGGGACCAGCTGAGTCCAATCGGCTCTTGCATGAGGTACATGAGGGTGCCTGTGGAACTCACCAATCGGCTCATAAGATGAAGTGGCTGATCAGGCGATCGGGATTTTATTGGCCCACTATGCTTGAAGATTGTTTCCAATACTATAAGGGGTGCCAAGCATGTCAGAAGTTTGGGAGCATTCAGATGGTGCTCGCATCGGCAATGAATCCTATTATCAAGCCGTGGCCATTCCGGGGGTGGGGCATGGATATGATCGGCAAGATACATCCTCCTTCAAGCAAAGGTCATGTATGGGTTCTGGCCATTACAGATTATTTTACCAAATGGGTAGAGGCCGTCCCTATGAAAGCAGTAAACGCGTCAGATGTTGTTGATTTTGTGAAGGAGCATGTTATCCACAGGTTTGGAATTCCCCAGACTATTACGACCGATGGAGGTTCGGTTTTTGTTTCTAAGGAGTTCAAAAAATTCTGCGAGGAAATGGGAATCAAGTCGATCAGATCATCCCCATACTACGCCCAAGCAAATGGACAGGCTGAAGCGTCCAACAAAAGTTTGATCAAGCTGATTAAGAGGAAGATCGACGAGAATCCTAGACGTTGGCACGAGGTGTTGTCAGAAGCTTTGTGGGCTTATCGCATGTCGTGTCATGGGGCAATAAAAACCTCGCCGTACCATCTGGTCTATGGACAAGAAGCTGTGTTACCCTGGGAAATCAAAGCTGGGTCGAGAAGGGTTACATTTCAGAATGATCTAACTACTGAAGAATATGCAGCCTTGATGAGCGACAGTATTGAGGATGCAACGGAACTTAGACTTTGGTCACTTGAGAAAATCAAGGAGAATAAAGCCAAGGTGGCTCGTGCATATAATAAGAAACTAAAGCCAAAGGAGTTCCAGGTTGGTGATTTTGTATGGGAAGCTGTATTGCCGTTGGGGACTAAGGATAAAGTGTATGGAAAATGGTCTCCCAATTGGCATGGCCCGTACAAAGTCGACCAAGTTTTGAAGGGTAATGCATACATGCTAGAACAGTTGGATGGTGTGAAGTTCCCAGTGGCTGTCAATGGCCAGCATCTCAAGAAGTACTTCCCAAGCATGTGGGATGATGAGTAGTAAGATATGGAGGCCGATACATGAATTCGGCCAGTAAAAAAAAATTTAAATTCTTGGGATGCTTGGGAAACAGCCGATGCGCAGTCATCGACTTTAGAATAAAAACAGCCGATGCGCGGTCATCGACTTTAGAGGAACAAAGCACCATGGTCAGGTTTTAAGTTATTGCCTAAATCTGAGGACTGTTGCTTGAGCTTGCCTAGTTGATTATCAGATTGGCTTTATCGGCGTCTGATGGTAAAAGGCCGATACGATGCTATCGGCTCTTGGGGCGTTGACCACCTTTGAAATTGGATGATTGGAAGTTCAATTGGAAGAACATTTTAATTAATTCAAAGGGGATTTTACAACGAAGAGCTAATTACTCTCAAAAGGGGTCATCTGAGTGCCTAATGCACTGCTGCTTACCCTATACTACTCCCTAATCTAAGGGCCGTCACTGCCCTCGTCGTCGCCGTCGTCGGCGCTGCTACCGACGGGCTCTTCGCCGCTGCTGATGAAGCCGCCAGTAGCGTCTTCATCTTCCTCGTCGTCGTCATCGTCGTCTGACCAGGCCCAGCCTCGGAGGCGCTTGGCCGGCGGATACCCGGCGGAGGAGGAGTCTTCTTCCTCAGACTCCTCCGCTTCTTCTTCCTCTTTGTCGGAGGAAAGATCCGCCTCCCATGAGAGGAGGTCGTCCTCGCACGCCGCTTCCAGCTCCCCATCAACGAGGAACCGGAGGTCTTCTTCCCCGACGGTGCGGGGCTCGTCGTCTTCCGACTTGATGGTGAAGTCCCAGTCTCTCGCGTCCCAATACTCAGGCGCGAGAGCATCGTAGATGGCCATCTGATTGACCTCCGGCTCTAGTTCACTCGAGGAAGAGGATTGGGAGGAGGAGGAAGACATGGCTACGGTGGAAGAGGGTTTTTTGGCTGACGGCTGGTTTGGAGCAAGGGGGTGAAGAGGTGAACTGTTCGATGCGGTTAAGTAAAAGGAGATATATTGGAGATTTAATGCTCGAACAGTTTCCGAGGATGTGGTGCCAAAACTGTCAAATCGTGCAGAGAAGTTGAGAAGGCAAGGCGTCATGATGAAGAATACTGCGACGGTTACTGCTCCGCCACGACATGACCCCTCGAAGAAAAAACGAGTGGTTTTGAAATTATCATTGCCAAAACCAGGGGGGCATGTGTTATCACCAGATTTTGGCCAAATCAGGAGATGGGCCGTGAGTGAAGATGGGCTTGAAGGATACACGCGTGGAGCATCTTTGAAGCGGCCTTGCACGAAGAGTTTGGGCTTAATTGCCCATGTATCTGTAATATAGTAGATCGCATCTTAGTTTAGAATTAAAAGATAGAGCTTGACCCATGCACGGTTAGGTGCACGCCCGAATTAGAAAGTCCCTTGGACTATAAATATGTATCTAGGGTTATCAGAAAAGGAGGACAATCACGTTCACAACAAACACAAATCAGGCGCATCGCCACCCCTTCTTTCGAGGGTTTCTCCCGGGTAAGCATCATGCTGCCTAGATCGCATCTCGCGATCTAGGCAGCGACACGTTTATTCGTTTACCTTGTGCTGCTCGTACTCGAAGCGTTGTTGATGGCGAGTAGCACTACTTATCGTAGATGTTTTGGGGCTTGCATAGATGCTTTTCTTACGCATATCTGCTTAGCTATGCCGTCCCTCGATATCTAGCTGCCCTTACACCTATCCAGGTGTAAGGGCAGCGTCTTGCTTGTTCGTTGTTTAGTAGATCCGATCCGTTATGGTTGCTCCTTGAAGGCTCCTTGATCTTCAAGGATTGGTTCAATATCTGTATGGTTAGGCCTTGCAAACGGGTTGAACGATCCGGTAGCGCGTTAGGTATGGTTTGTTGGTCCTAGGAGGGATGTTCCGGGAATTAACTTAATGTTGGTTTTTAGGCCTCTTTTAGGGTTAGTTTTCCATTATCTTTCGTGTCTATTAGGCTCAACTACGCGTAGGATGTTCCGATCATACGGTGAAAACCCTAAACTGTCGTAGATTGGTTTAGCTTTATACTGATCAAGCAGGAGCCCCATGTCATCGTTAACCCGACGTGAACCATGGGGCGATCGGCTTTGTGAGCCGATCCACAGGGCAACCTGAGAGCCGATCGGGCTCGTATTTAATGTTTACGTGTCTGCCATGCAGGAAACTAATCGAAGCAATCCAACACCTTTCTGGCCAGGTAGAGGTCAGGTGGCACGCCATTGCAACCGCTAGGACGTGTGCCGGAACATTTGCGGGACGACGTCGAGGGACCAGGGCCCACTGCCGCCTTGGAAGCCTCCCGGCTCTTCGTGTTGCTTAACCACTGCTCGCCGGTGGGTTTTGGCAGGCAACAGGAACATAAGAAATTATAGATACGTTGGAGATGTATCAAGCATCCCCAAGCTTAGTTCCTACTCGCCCTCGAGTAGGTAAATGATAAAAACAATAATTTCTGAAGTGACATGCTACCAATATAATCTTGATCAATACTATTGTAAAGCATATGAGATGAATGAAGTGACTCAAAGCAATGGTATATAGTTTTGCTAACAAAAAGATAATGACTAAACAACTGAATCATATAGCAAAAACTTTTCATGAATAGTACTTTCAAGACAAGTATCAAAAAGACTTGCATAAGAGTTAACTCATAAAGCAATAGGTTCTTAATAAGAGTTTTTGAAGCAACACAAAGGAAGATTTAAGTTTCAGCAATTGCTTTCAACTTTCAACATGTATATCTCATGGATAATTGTCAACACAAAGTAATATAATAAGTGCAATAAGTAAGCATGTAAGAATCAATGCACACAGTTGACACAAGTGTTTGCTTCTAAGATAGATCGAAAGAAGTAGGTAAACTGACTCAACATAAAGTAAAAGAAAGGCCCTTCATAGAGGGAAGCAGGGATTACTCATGTGCTAGAGCTTTTTATTTTGAAAACATGGAAACAATTGTGTCAACGGTAGCAATTATTCATATGGGTTATGCATAAAACTTCCTATAAGTTGCAAGCCTCATGTATCGATACTAATAGTGCCCGCACCTTGTCATAATTAGCTCGGATTTCCATGGATTATCGTTGCATTACATATGTTTCAACCAAGTGTCACAAAGGGGTACCTCTATGCCACCTGTACAAAGGTCCAAGGAGATAAATCGCATTTGATTTCTCGATTTTGATAGATCTCAACTTGAGGACATCCATACCGGGACAACATAGAAAACAGATAATGGACTCCTCTTTTTAATGCTTTAAGCATTCAACAACAAATAATATTCTCATAAGAGATTCTGAGGATTAATGTCCAAGCTGAAACTTCCACCATGATACATGGCTTTGGTTGGCGGCCCAATGTTCTTCTCTAACAACATGCATACTCAAACCATTCAACTCATGGCAAATCTCCCTTACTTCAGACAAGACGAACATGCATAGCAACTCACATGATATTCAACAAAGGTGTGACAGGTTGATGGCGTCCCCAGAAACATGGTTACCGCTCAACAAGGAACTTATAAGAACTAAGGTACATAGCAACATATTCATTACCACAATAGTTTTTTAGGCTACTTTCCCATGAGCTATGTATTGCAAAGACAAGGAATGAAATTTTAAAGGTAGCACTCAAGCAATTTACTTTGGAATGGCAGAAAAATACCACATATAGGTAGTTATGGTGGACACAAATGGCATAGGTTTTGGCTCAAGGTTTTTGGATGCACGAGAAGCATTTCCTCTCAGTACAAGGCTTTGGCTAGCAAGGTTGTTTGAAGCAAACACAAGTATGAACCGGTACAGCAAAAACTTACACAAGAACATATTGCAAGCATTATAAGACTCTACGCTGTCTTCCTTGTTGTTCAAACACTTTTGCCAGAAAATATCTAGACCTTAGAGAGACCAATCATGCAAACCAAATTTCAACAAGCTCTACGGTAGTTCTCCACTAATAGATTTGAACTACATGATGCAAGAGCTTAAACATGATCTACTTGAGAGCTCAAAACAATTGCCGAGTATCAAATTATTCAAGACAATATGAGGCATTTTCTGTTTCCAACCAAATAACAACAAGTACAAGTGTTGCGGCTTTCAGCTTTCGCCATGAATATTAAAATAAGATGAAGAACACAAGTGTTCAAATGAAAAAGCGGAGCGTGTCTCTCTCCAACACAAGGATTGCTAGGATCCGAATTTATTCAAACATAAACAAAAATAAAAACAAACAGACGCTCCAAGTAAAGCACATAAGATGTGATGGAATTAAAATATAGTTTCACTAGAGGTGACCTGATAAGTTTGTTGATGAAGAAGGGGATGCCTTGGGCATCCCCAAGCTTAGACGCTTGAGTCTTCTTGAAATATGCAGGGATGAACCACTGGGGCATCCCCAAGCTTAGACTTTTCACTCTTCTTGATCATATCATATCATCCTCCTCTCTTGACCCTTGAAAACTTCTCCACACCAAACTCAAAGCAATCTCATTAGAGGGTTTGATGAGGACATCCCTACCTCACTACTACCTCCGTCATTACAAGCTGAAGATGAACCTGCTATGAAGCTCAAGTCCAATGAAGTCAGGATTGGACCAATGACACGAGCTCGTGTGAAGCTACTTAAACAACAGGTGAACTTGTTCCTAAACGATACCTTGATTGATGAGAACTTTATACTACCTAAGTCATATTACTTATGTATCATCAGGTATGAAGAGGAGACAAGCATCGCACGAGTAGGAGAGGAGCAGCTGGACGTGAAGATGGACGTGGAGCTGGACAAGGAGCTGGACATGAAGATATCTCATGGACGCACGAGGGAGGAGCGGGAGGCATGCGCGAGAGGAGAAGATGAAGTCCAGGCCGACCCAGCACCCGGTCAGACCGGCCGCCACGCCGGCGCGCCCGGTCCCTGGCCCGGTCCAACCGGGCGCCTGACCGGATCCACCCCGGCGTCAACCGAACGCCACGCTGACGCCAACCGGACGGGTTACTGCAGAACAATTCCCGCGCCGGGTCAGCACCCGGTGATGGCGTGTAACTCACACGTTCGTTGGGAACCCCAAGAGGAAGGTATGATGCGCACAGTAGCAAGTTTTCCCTCAGAAAGAAACCAAGGTTTAATCGAACCAGGAGGAGCCAAGAAGCACGTTGAAGGTTGATGGTCGCGAAATGTGATGCGGCGCAACACCGGGGATTCCGGCGCCAACGCGGAACCTGCACAACACAACCCAAGTACTTTGTCCCAACGAAACGAGTGAGGTTGTCAATCTCACCGGCTTGCTGTAACAAAGGATTAAACGTATCGAGTGGAAGATGTTTGCAAAGAAAACAGTAAAACACAATTGCGATAGATTGTATGCTATGTAAAGAATAGGACCGGGGTCCACAGTTCACTAGAGGTGTCTCTCCCATAAGATAAAGCATGTTGGGTGAACAAATTACGAGTCGGGCAATTGACAAATAGAGAAAGGCATAACAATGCATATACATGATATGATAAATATAGTGAGATTTAATCCGGGCATTACGACAAAGTACATAGACCGCCATCCAACTGCATCTATGCCTAAAAAGTCCACCTTCGAGGTTATCATCCGAACCCCTCCGGTATTAAGTTGCAAAGCAACGAGACAATTGCATTAAGTATGGTGCGTAATGTAATCAACAACTACATCCTTAGACATAGCATCAATGTTTTATCCCTAGTGGCAACAGCACATCACAACCTTAGAACCTATCGTCACGATCCCGCATTCAATGAAGGCATGAACCCACTATCGAGCATAAATACTCCCTCTTGGAGTTAAGAGCAAAAACTTGGCCGAGCCTCTACTAATAACGGAGAGCATGCAAGATCATAAACAACACATAAACAATAGATTGATAATCACCATAATCATAGTACTCTCTATCCATCGGATCCCGACAAACACAACATATAGTATTACGGATAGATGATCTTGATCATGTTAGGCAGCTCACAAGATCCAACAATGAAGCACAACAAGGAGAAGACGACCATCTAGCTACTGCTATGGACCCATGGTCCAGGGGTGAACTACTCACTCATCACTCCGGAGGCGACCATGGCGGTGTAGAGTCCTCCGGGAGATGAATCCCCTCTCCGGCGGGGTGCCGGAGAGCGATCTCCGAATCCCCCGAGATGGGATTCGCGGCGGCGGCGTCTCCGTAAGGTTTTCCGTATCGTGGCTCTCGGTGCGGGGGTTTCGCGACGGAAGCTTTAAGTAGGCGGAGGGTCAACGCGGGGGCCACACGAGGGGCCCGGAGGCTAGGTCGGCGCGGCCGAGGCCTGGGCCGCGCCGGCCTCCCTCCGGCCGCCTCGTGGCCCCACTTCGTTATCTCTTCGGTCTTCCGGAAGCTTCGTGCAAAAATAGGACCACGGGCGAAAGTTTCGTCCAATTCCGAGAATATTTCTTTACTAGGATTTCCGAAACCAAAAACAGCGAGAAAACGACAAGCGGCTCTTCGGCATCTTGTTAATAGGTTAGTTCCAGAAAATGCATAAATATGACATATAATGTGCATAAAACATGTAGGTATCATCAATAAAGTAGCATGGAACATAAGAAATTATCGATACGTTGGAGACGTATCAGCATCCCCAAGCTTAGTTATGCTCGTCCCGAGCAGGTAAAACGATAACAAAGATAATTTACGAAGTGACATGCCATCATAATCTTGATCATACTATTTGTAAACATATGTAATGAATGCAGCGATCAAAACAAAGGTAATGACATGAGTAAACAAGTGAATCATATAGCAAAGACTTTTCATGAATAGTACTTCAAGACAAGCATCAATAAGTCTTGCATAAGAGTTAACTCATAAAGCAATAAATCAAAGTAAAGGTGTTGAAGCAACACATAGGAAGATTAAGTTTCAGCGGTTGCTTTCAACTTATAACATGTATATCTCATGGATATTGTCAACATAAAGTAATATAACAAGTGCAATATGCAAGTATGTAGGAATCAATGCACAGTTCACACAAGTGTTTGCTTCTTAAGGTGGAAGGAGATAGGTAAGCTGACTCAACAATAAAAGTAAAAGAATGGTCCTTCAATGAGGAAAGCATCGATTGCTGTATTTGTGCTAGAGCTTTTATTTTGAAAACATGAAACAATTTTGTCAACGGTAGTAATAAAGCATATGAGTTATGAAAATTATATCTTACAAGTTGCAAGCCTCATGCATAGTATACTAATAGTGCCCGCACCTCGTCCTACTTAGCTTGGACTACCGGATCTTTGCATGCCATGTTTCAACCAAGTGTCACAAAGGGGTACCTCCATGCCGCTTGTACAAAGGTCTAAGGAGAATGCTCGCATTTCGGATTTCTCGCTTTTGATTATTCTCAACTTAGACATCCATACCGGGACAACATGGACAACGAGATAATGGACTCCTCTTAAATGCATAAGCATGTAGCAATGATTATTATTCTCATATGAGATTGAGGATATATGTCCAAAGCTGAAACTTCCACCATGATTCATGGCTTTAGTTAGCGGCCCAATGTTCTTCTCTAACAATTTTGCATGCTCCAACCACTAAAATGATAGATCCTTCAAACAAGACGGACATGCATAGCAACTCACATGATATTCAACAATAGTTGATGGCGTTCCCCAGAAGCATGGTTATCGCACAACAAGCAACTTAATAAAATATAAAGTGCATAAGTACATATTCAATACTACGATAGTTTTTAAGGCTATTTTGTCCCATGAGCTATATATTGCAAAGGTGAATGATGGAATTTTAAAGGTAGCACTCAAGCAATTTACTTTGGAATGGCGGAGAAATACCATGTAGTAGGTAGGTATGGTGGACACAAATGGCATAGTAGTTGGCTCAAGGATTTTGGATGCATGAGAAGTATTCCCTCTCGATACAAGGTTTAGGCTAGCAAGGTTATTTGAAGCAAACTCAAGGATGAACCAGTGCAGCAAAACTCACATAAAAGACATATTGTAAGCATTATAAGACTCTACACCGTCTTCCTTGTTGTTCAAAACTCAATACTAGATATTATCTAGACCTTAGAGAGACCAAATATGCAAATCAAATTTTAGCAAGCTCTATGTATTTCTTCATTAATGGGTGCAAAGCATATGATGCAAGAGCTTAAACATGAGCACAACAATTGCCAAGTATCACATTATCCAAGACATTTTAGAATTACTACATGTAGCATTTTCCAATTCCAACCATATAACAATTTAACGAAGAAGAAACTTCGCCATGAACATTATGAGTAAAGCCTAAGGACACATGTGTCCATATGCAACAGCGGAGCGTGTCTCTCTCCCACAAAGTGAATGCTAGGATCCATCTTATTCAAACAAAAACAAAAACGAAAACAAACCGACGCTCCAAGTAAAGAACACAAGATGTGATTGAATAAAAATATAGTTTCAGGGGAGGAACCTGATGATTTTGTCGATGAAGAAGGGGATGCCTTGGGCATCCCCAAGCTTAGACGCTTGAGTCTTCTTAAAATATGCAGGGATGAACCACGGGGGCATCCCCAAGCTTAGAGCTTTCACTCCTCTTGATCATAGTATATCATTCTCCTCTCTTGACCCTTGAAAACTTCCTTCACACCAAACTTCAAGCAAACTCATTAGAGGGTTAGTGCATCATTAATAATTCACTCATTCAGAGGTGACACAATCATTATTTTCACTTCTGGACATTGCATAATGCTACTGGACATTAGTGGATCAAAGAAATAAATCCAACATAGCAAAAGAGGCAATGCGAAATAAAAGGCAGAATCTGTCAAAAACAGAACAGTCCGTAAAGACGAATTTAAAGTTGGCACTAGACTTGCTCAAATGGAAAAACTCAAAACTAATGAAAGTTGCGTACATATCTGAGGATCACGCTCGTAAATTGGCAGATTTTTTCGAATTTTCTACAGAGAACTGTGCCCAGATTCGTGACAGACAGCAATGCTGTTTCTGCGCAGCGATCCCAAATATAACATCAACTTTGACATAGAAACTTTACTTGGCACAAAAACATGATAAGGAGAGGTTGCTACAGTAGTAAACAACTTCCAAGACTCAATAAAACAAAAAAATTCTGTAGGTAAAAACATGGGTTGTCTCCCATAAGCGCTTTTCTTTAACGCCTTTCAGCTAGGCGCAGAAAGTGCAAATCAAGTAACATCGAGAGATGAAGCATCACCATCATAACCAGGGGTATTGGGAGTTTTCTCAACCAAGCATAGTATATTGGATACATAAGTTTTAGCGTCTCCCTTTTCATTAGTCTTGGGCTTGCTACTCTCATCGAACAAATTTTCAGGAACAATCCAAGCATAGTTACTTTCTAGTGCATCATTCATAGCTAGGAGTTTACATGGTATTGGTGCTTTGATTTCCCCACCATCATTAATGTTATTAGTGTACCTTATTCTATCCATGTCCATTTTTTCAAGGAGACCAATAAAATTGGTATGAGAACCTAGCATATTAAATTTAGCAAAAACCTTTCTAGCCTCTCTTGCTAATCCCCCAAATTCTCTAAGAAGAGTTTCTAGAACAAAATCTTTCTTTTCCCCTTCTTCCATATCACCAAGTGTAAGAAACATGTGTTGGATTATAGGATTGAGATTAACAAATTTAGTTTCCAACATGCGAACTAAAGCAGCAGCAGCAATTTCATAGGTAGGTGCAAGTTCTACCAAGTGTCTATCTTCAAAATCTTCAGTAATACTAACATGATTGAAAAATTCTTCTATATTATTTCTCCCAACTATGGACCCACGTCCTACCGGTATGTCTTTTGTGGTAAAATTAAAAGGAAACATGATGCAATAAGCAAAAAGTAAACTAGGCAAACAAAGTAAAGACGAGTAACTAATTTTTTGTGTTTTTGATATAGCAAACAAGATAGCAAATAAAGTAAAACTAGCAACTAATTTTTTTGTGTTTTGATTTAGTGCAGCAAACAAAGTAGTAAATAAAATAAAGCAAGACAAAAACAAAGTAAAGAGATTGAGAAGTGGAGACTCCCCTTGCAGCGTGTCTTGATCTCCCCGGCAACGGCGCCGAGAAAAAGAGCTTGATGGCGTGTAACTCACACGTTCGTTGGGAACCCCAAGAGGAAGGTATGATGCGCACGGTAGCAAGTTTTCCCTCGGAAAGAAACCAAGGTTTAATCGAACCAGGAGGAGCCAAGAAGCACGTTGAAGGTTGATGGTCGCAAAATGTGATGCGGCGCAACACCGGGGATTCCGGCGCCAACGCGGAACCTGCACAACACAACCCAAGTACTTTGTCCCAACGAAACAGTGAGGTTGTCAATCTCACCGGCTTGCTGTAACAAAGGATTAAACGTATCGAGTGGAGGATGTTTGCAAAGAAAACAGTAAAACACAATTGCAGTAGATTGTATGCTATGTAAAGAATAGGACCGGGGTCCACAGTTCACTAGAGGTGTCTCTCCCATAAGATAAAGCATGTTGGGTGAACAAATTACAGTCGGGCAATTGACAAATAGAGAAAGCATAACAATGCATATACATGATATGATAAATATAGTGAGATTTAATCCGGGCATTACGACAAAGTACATAGACCGCCATCCAACTGCATCTATGCCTAAAAAGTCCACCTTCAGGTTATCATCCGAACCCCTCCAGTATTAAGTTGCAAAGCAACAGACAATTGCATTAAGTATGGTGCGTAATGTAATCAACAACTACATCCTTAGACATAGCATCAATGTTTTATCCCTAGTGGCAACAGCACATCCACAACCTTAGAACCTACTGTCACGATCCCAGATTCAATGGAGGCATGAACCCACTATCGAGCATAAATACTCCCTCTTGGAGTTAAGAGCAAAAACTTGGCCAGAGCCTCTACTAATAACGGAGAGCATGCAAGATCATAAACAACACATAAACAATAGATTGATAATCACCATAATCATAGTACTCTCTATCCATCGGATCCCGACAAACACAACATATAGTATTACGGATAGATGATCTTGATCATGTTAGGCAGCTCACAAGATCCAACAATGAAGCACAACAAGGAGAAGACGACCATCTAGCTACTGCTATGGACCCATGGTCCAGGGGTGAACTACTCACTCATCACTCCGGAGGCGACCATGGCGGTGTAGAGTCCTCCGGGAGATGAATCCCCTCTCCGGCGGGGTGCCGGAGGCGATCTCCGAATCCCCCGAGATGGGATTCGCGGCGGCGGCGTCTCTGTAAGGTTTTCCGTATCGTGGCTCTCGGTACTGGGGGTTTCGCGACGGAAGCTTTAAGTAGGCGGAGGGTCAACGCGGGGGGCCACACGAGGGGCCCAGAGGCTAGGTCGGCGCGGCCAAGGCCTGGGCCGCGCCGGCCTCCCCTCTGGCCGCCTCGTGGCCCCACTTCGTTATCTCTTCGGTCTTCTGGAAGCTTCGTGCAAAAATAGGACCACGGGCGAAAGTTTCGTCCAATTCCGAGAATATTTCTTTACTAGGATTTACGAAACCAAAAACAGCAGACAAACGAATCGGCTCTTCGGCATCTTGTTAATAGGTTAGTTCCAGAAAATGCATAAATATGACATATAATGTGCATAAAACATGTAGGTATCATCAATAAAGTAGCATGGAACATAAGAAATTATCGATACGTTGGAGACGTATCACCCGGTCACTGGTCCGGTTTGAACCGGCCAGCCCAGTCCCAGGCCCGGTCGACCGGCCTCCAGACCGGCCGTGTCCGAGTCTGTCTCGACCAGATCTATTCTGGGTCGGTTATTTTCGTACTTTTTCGACCTGAGGTCGTCCCGAACGCCTATATAAGTCCCTAGGACGCCCCCAAAGTTGCTTTAGACCACGTTTAAGATAAACCCTAGTTCTTAGTTGTTTGCTCTGCAAAACTATTGAATTCCCTACACCATACTGCTTGATATCGTGTAGATCTGAAAAGTCTTGTGTGATCTGCTGTTCCATTGGGAATTAGACGGTTGCAACTTACCGCTTCGTGGTCGGCGGCTACGTGCGCAAGTGTGTGGAGTTGCGAATATCTTGCAGGGTTGAGAGCTGTTGCATTGGCGACAGGGACCAATCGAGAGATCTCGTTGTGTCATACAAGTTATCATCCACTTCATCCAAGTTACCTCCGCTGCAATCACCCCGTGATCATCATCACCATCGTTGCTTACTGAGAAGATCGGGCCACCCCTTATCATCTTGATATCAGATTTCAGTGTTTCCTCGGTAAGCCATCCACAATCCACCCCATAGTTGAGTTGTGAGTGTTTTCCTATCCAGAAAAAGCCAAAAAAAATATTAGGGTTAGGGTTTGCCATAGCCATAGCTTGCACTAATTTTGAGTTTTAGTTGCTTATCGTAGTTATTTTTGCGTATCTTTATCTTTCTTCTAGTAGAATTGTTAGGGTTTGTGTTTTCTTTTCATCTAGTTCATCATCTAGAGTCAGTTTTTGTTTACTCCGAGTCCACATAGCATACAATGTGTTTGTCCAAACCATAGCTACAGCCTTTCGATATACGTGACTAGGAACTTCCCCATAAGAGACTAGTTTTACCGCTCGACGGGTTGCTCATTAGGGTTTTGGTGCTTTGCATATCTTGTTGGCCGTGTTATCAAGGAGTTGAGTCATAAAATCAAAAAAAAATAGCAAAAAGCAAAAAGAGCTACATAGCTGCGTTCTAAACGAAAAATACAAAAAGAAAAGTGAAGTTCTAGTAGAATCAAGTGAAGGCCTAAGTTTTTCTTTAACTGCACCCGTAGTTGAGCAATCTTGTGCCTGTTTCGTTGAGCTTTGCTAGCGTCTCTCGAGTGCATTGCAACCTTTCATCCATATAGTTGCATTGCCACATTTATCGCCTTGTGTGAGTATCTTTGGTTGTCTACGGTCAGCGCTAGAGCTTGTTATTGGTGCAAATAGGTAGCCTACCTACAGCCCCACATATACCCTGCTTTGTCGTGTGATTGTTCTTATACCCTTGATATTCGCTTCGCTATATCCGTGCACTAGTTGTTCCTACAAGTGGTAAGCAACACTAATTTACTTTGGAACGGTAAGATCTCCTTTTCTTATCAGTTTTGAGTGAGTTGTGAGAGTACCACCATATATTTTTGATTTAGTGCACTAACCTACTAATCATGTCTGCTAGTGATCATAAGCTTGTTAACCAGGAAAACAAGGATTCCGCAGATATTATCACATGGAGGGAGTTTGAAGCTCTTCGTAATGAGATGCGACGTGAATTCCGCACTCAGGATGATGAGCTTAAGGGAACGGTTGAAGAGATCAAACAAAAGCTGGATGCTACTAATGAGACCGTCACTGGATTGGCTGATCAAATGACCGATATTCAGCGCAGTCTTCGTACTTTGACAATGACTGTTGACAATCTTGTAACTCAACAGCAACAACAAGGTGAAGACGCTGATGAAGTACCTGGTCGTCGTGATCGCCCTCGTGGTTGGGCTCCACTTGGCCGCCATGGTCGTGGACAAGATGAAGAAGATGGATTGGGTAAGCCCAAGTTTTTCATACCTAAGTTTGAAGGAGGAGCTGACGTTGAAGAATACCTCACTTGGGAGCTCAAGATTGAGAAGTTATGGAGCTTACATCCAAACTACACTGAAGATAGGAAGATCAAGCTTGCTTCTTCCGAATTTGATGGTTATGCATTGCGTTGGTGGGATGCACTTGTTCGTAATCGCCAAGCAGACGGTGAGCAGCCTATTATTACATGGCATGCTATGAAGGAGGCGATGAATTCTCGGTTTGTGCCCACTAATTATTTGCGTATAATATTTGATAAGTTGACCCTGTTGAGGCAAGGTGTGAAGACTGTGGATGAGTACTACATGGAGATGGAGATACTTATGCAGCGTGGCCGTGTCCGTGAGTCTCTAGAGATGACAATGCAGCGTTTTCTCAATGGATTGAAGTATGATGTTAAAGGCATTGTTCGTCATTACAGCTACACCAATATGAGTCAATTGTTACATCATGCAAGAGAAGCTGAATCACAGTTGGCTGAAGAAGCAAAGGTTAAGGGACGTGCTACGGGAGCTGGGCGCTTCACGCCTCACGCGCCCCCACCTGCGGCGCCGGCGCCCTCAACGCGCTCTGCACCATATTCTACTCCGCCTAGTAAGCCAGGCTCCAATGTGTCTACCGCAAAGAAGTCCGAATCTGCTGCAAGTACGAGTGGTTCTAGCATGTCTACTGCGCGCAACCGTGATATGGTTTGTCATACATGTGGTGGCAAGGGTCACTTCAAGAGAGAATGTCCTAACCGCAAAGTCATGATTATCAATGAGGACAATGAGTATGAGACTGGAGATGATGTTGATCCAAATGCTCCAGACGATGATGACTATGACACTGATGGTGAAGATGCATATCCTTCGATGCTCGCACTATTGTTGTGTCGCGAGCGTGCTCTTAATGTGTTGTCTAGTGCATCTACTCGGCGCTGCAATTTGTTCCAAACCAAGGCTTTAGTTGGTCCCGACAAGGCTTGCAAGGTCATTATTGATGGCGGGAGTTGCCGCAATTTAGCAAGCAAGGAGTTGTGTACCAAGCTGAAGTTGAAGTATCTACCGCACCCGCATCCATACTATATTCAGTGGTTGAGCGACAATGGTGAGATGAAGGCCAACCACATGGTGCGTGTTGAGTTCGCGATTGGACCGTATAAGGATTGCATTGACTTTGATGTGGTTCCTATGACGGTGTGTCACCTACTATTGGGTTGACCTTGGCTCTATGACCGTTCTGTGCAACACAATGGCCGCGCCAATACATATCACTTGGAGTTCAAGGGCAAGAAAATTAACTTACAACCTATGTCACCACAACAAATTGTCAATGAGTCTCGTCAGAAAATTGAAGTAAACTTGGAGGATGCACCTCTAGATAGGCGAGAGAATTGTAATGTCGTGAGTGATATAACGAAAAGTGAGAGAGTGAATTCCTTAGTTTCATTAGCCACCAAAGAAGACATGAGATAATTTAGTGAGGATCCTACGGCCATGTCTCTTGTACTTTTGTACAGGGGTACGGTTTTGGTTTCTAACGACATGACCCCTCTTCCTCTTGGTGTTTCTAATGTTTTGCAGGAATTTGGCGACGTGTTTCCGGAGGAGGTACCCGCAGGACTACCACCATTGCGAGGTATTGAGCATCAAATTGACTAGATTCCCGGAGCTTCGTTGCCCAATAGGGCGCCATATAGAACAAATCCCGAAGAAACGAAGGAGATACAGAAGCAAGTACAAGCGCTACTCGACAAAGGTTATATCCGCATAAGCCTTAGTCCTTGTGTTGTTCCTGTTATTCTAGTTCCTAAGAAAGATGGTACATGGCGTATGTGCGTAGATTGTAGAGCTATAAACAACATTACTATTCGATATCGTCATCCTATTCCCCGTTTAGAGGATATGCTAGATGAATTGAGTGGTGTTGTTGTGTTCTCTAAAATTGATTTGTGTAGTGGTTATCATCAAATTAGGATGAAAGAAGGGGATGAATGGAAAACTGCCTTTAAAACAAAATTTGGTTTATATGAGTGGTTAGTAATGCCTTTTGGTTTGACTAATGCACCTAGCACTTTCATGAGACTGATGAACCATGTTTTGCGTGAATTTATTGGCAAATTTGT
The DNA here is from genome assembly GCF_022539505.1 of Lolium rigidum. Taxonomy (NCBI): domain Eukaryota; kingdom Viridiplantae; phylum Streptophyta; class Magnoliopsida; order Poales; family Poaceae; genus Lolium; species Lolium rigidum. Next base: position 83,557,454 of record NC_061508.1, read on the forward strand.
GGTTGTTTACTTTGATGATATATTAATCTACAGCCGCAATGAATCTGATCATATACTATACATATTTGACATGTTTTGCAAGTGTTGCGTGATAATAAACTCTATGGTAATCTTGAGAAGTGCACATTTTGCAAAGATAAGGTCATATTTCTTGGTTATGTTGTCTCTAAGCATAATTGAAGCTATTCAAAATTGGCCTACTCCCATGAATGTGAGTCAAGTAAGAAGTTTTCATGGTCTAGCTGGGTTTATCGCAGATTTGTGCCCAACTTTAGTACTATTGCTGCACCTTTGAATGATTTGACTAAAAAGGGTGTTATTTTTGAGTGGGGCGCAGCCCAAGATCATGCTTTTGATGAACTAAAGAGATTGTTAACTTCTGTACCATTGCTTGCACTTCCTGATTTCAATAAGCAATTTGAGATTGAATGTGATGCTAGTGGTATTGGAATTGGTGGTGTGTTGATGCAAGAGGGTCGCCCAATTGCTTATTTTTCTGAGAAACTTTCTGGTGCTAAGTTGAACTATCCTATATATGATAAAGAATTGTATGCTTTAATTAGAGTTCTTGAGGTTTGGCAACATTATTTGTGGCCAAAAGAATTTATCATACATTCTGATCATGGAGCTTTAAAATATCTGAAAGCTCAATCTACTTTGCATAAGCGTCTAGCTAAGTGGGTTGAGTTCATTGAGTCTTTTCCATACATCATTAAGCATAAGAAGGGAAAAGATAATATTGTTGCTGATGCTCTATCTAGGAAGAATATGTTGTTAACTCAACTAGATGTTAAAATTCCTGGTTTAGAGATACTATGTGATTTGTATGCCACTGATCATGATTTTGCTGAACCATATCGCTTATGTGCTCTTTGGTAAAGCATGGGAAAAATATCACATACATGATGGGTTCTTGTTTAGAGCTAACAAACTATGTGTTCCAGAATCGTCTGTGCGTTTGCTCTTATTGCAGGAATCACATGCTGGAGGTTTGATGGGTCACTTTGGGCGTGAGAAGACGCTACTCATGCTAGCTGACCACTTTTACTGGCCAAAGATGAGGCGGGACGTGGATAGATATGTGAAGAGATGCATAACTTGCAACAAGTCCAAGTCCAAGCTGAAGCCTCACGGTTTGTATACTCCTTTACCGGCACCTACTACACCATGGGAAGATATAATTATGGATTTTGTGTTGGGATTGCCGCGTACTAAAAGAGGCCATGATTCTATATTTGTGGTAGTGGATAGGTTCTCTAAAATGTCACACTTTATTTCCTGCCACAAGAGCGACGATGCGTCGCATATTGCTAACCTGTTTTTCAGGGAGATTGTACGTCTACATGGAGTCCCGAAGACTATTGTTTCTGATCGTGACGTGAAGTTTATGAGCTACTTTTGGAAGACGCTTTGGAAGAAGCTGGGGACGAAGCTGCTTTTCAGCACTACTTGTCATCCCCAAACTGATGGTCAGACTGAAGTGGTGAATAGAACCTTGTCACAACTGTTGAGATCCATGATCAAGAAAAACCTGAAGGAGTGGGAAAAGTGTTTGCCGCATGTGGAGTTTGCTTAGAACAGGGCAGTACATTCTACCACAGAGCTGTGTTCTTTTGAGGTGGTGTATGGTTTCAAACCCATTACTCCACTTGACTTGTTGCCTTTGCCCATACATGAGAGAGTTAATATGGGGGCATCCAAGAGGGCAGATTTTGTGAAGAAAATTCATGTGAAGACTAAAGAGTTGATTGAGAAGAAAGGCAAGAGCAATGCTGCAAGGATGAACAAGAAGCGCAAAGAGATGTTGTTCAAGCCTGGTGATATGGTTTGGGTACATTTTCGCAAGGATAGGTTCCCGAAGCTGCGGAAGTCTAAGTTGAAGCCTCGTGGTGCTGGTCCTTACAAAGTGCTTGCCAAGATCAATGATAATGCATACTCGATAGATCTTCCAGAAGATGAGTTTGGTGTCAGCAATTCTTTCAATGTAGCTGATTTGACACCATATGACGGAGAAGACCTTGGAGCGTCGAGGTCGACGCCTTTTGAAGGGGGGAAGATGATGAGGACATCCCTACCTCACTACTACCTCCGTCATTACAAGCTGAAGATGAACTTGCTGTGAAGCTCAAGTCCAATGAAGTCAGGATTGGACCAATGACACGAGCTCGTGCGAAGCTACTTAAACAACGGGTGAACTTGTTCCTAAACGATACCTTGATTGATGAGAACTTTATACTACCTAAGTCCTATTACTTATGTATCATCAGGTATGAAGAGGAGACAAGCATCGCACGAGTAGGAGAGGAGCAGCTGGACGTGAAGATGGACGTGGAGCTGGACAAGGAGCTGGACATGAAGATATCTCATGGACGCACGAGGGAGGAGCGGGAGGCATGCGCGAGAGGAGAAGATGAAGTCCAGGCCGGCCCAGCACCCGGTCAGACCGGCCGCCACGCCGGCGCGCCCGGTCCCTGGCCCGGTCCAACCGGGCGCCTGATCGGATCCACCCCGTCGCCAACCGGACGCCACGCTGACGCCAACCGGACGGGTTACTGCAGAACAATTCCCGTGCCCGGTCAGCACCCGATCACTGGTTCGGTTTGAACCGGCCAGCCCGGTCCCAGGCCCGGTCGACCGGCCTCCAGACCGGCTGTGTCCGAGTCTGTCTCGACTAGATCTATTCTGGGTCAGTTATTTTCGTACTTTTTCGACCTGAGGTCGTCCCGAACGCCTATATAAGTCCCTGGGACGCCCCCAAAGTTGCTTTAGACCACGTTTAAGATAAACCCTAGTTCTTAGTTGTTTGCTCTGCAAAACTATTGAATTCCCTACACCATATTGCTTGATATCGTGTAGATCTGAAAAGTCTTGTGTGATCTGCTGTTCCATTGGGAATTAGACGGTTGCAACTTACCGCTTCGTGGTCGGCGGCTACGTGCGCAAGTGTGTGGAGTTGCGAATATTTTGCAGGGTTGAGAGCTGTTGCATTGGCGATAGGGACCAATCGAGAGATCTCGTTGCGTCATACAAGTTATCATCCACTTCATCCAAGTTACCTCCGCTGCAATCACCCCGTGATCATCATCACCATCGTTGCTTACTGAGAAGATCGGGCCACCCCTTATCAGGGTTAGTGCATAATCAAAAATTCACATGTTCGGTGATACGTCTCCAACGTATCTATAATTTCTTATGTTCCATGCTACTTTTATGACAATACTCACATGTTTTATACATACTTTACATCATTATTATGCATTTTCCGGCACTAAGCTATTAACAAGATGCCGACGCGCCAGTTGCTATTTTCTGCTATTTTTGGTTTCAGAAATCCTACAAAGGAAATATTCTCGGAATTGGACGAAATCAACGCCCTGATGGCGTGTAACTCACACGTTCGTTGGGAACCCCAAGAGGAAGGTATGATGCGCACAGTAGCAAGTTTTCCCTCAGAAAGAAACCAAGGTTTAATCGAACCAGTAGGAGCCAAGAAGCACGTTGAAGGTTGATGGTGGCGAAATGTGATGCGGCGCAACAACAGGGATTCCGGCGCCAACGTGGAACCTGCACAACACAACCCAAGTACTTTGCCCCAACGAAACAGTGAGGTTGTCAATCTCACCGGCTTGCTGTAACAAAGGATTAAACGTATTGTGTGGAAGATGATTGTTTGCAAGAAAACAGTAAAACAAGTATTGCGATAGATTGTATGCTATGTAAAGAATAGGACCGGGGTCCACGAGTTCACTAGAGGTGTCTCTCCCATAAGATAAAAGCATGTTGGGTGAACAAATTACGGTCGGGCAATTGACAAATAGAAAAGGGCATAACAATGCATGTACATGATATGATAAATATAGTGAGATTTAATCCGGGCATTACGACAAAGTACATAGACCGCCATACAACTGCATCTATGCCTAAAAAGTCCACCTTCAGGTTATCATCCGAACCCCATTCAGTATTAAGTTGCAAAGCAACGAGACAATTGCATTAAGTATGGTGCGTAATGTAATCGACAACTACATCCTTAGACATAGAATCAATGTTTTATCCCTAGTGGCAACAGCACATCACAACCTTAGAACTTTACATCACTCGTCCCAGGTATCAATGAAGGCATGAACCCACTATCGAGCATAAATACTCCCTCTTGGAGTTAAGAGTAAAAACTTGGCCGAGCCTCTACTAATAACGGAGAGCATGCAAGATCATAAACAACACATAAACAATAGATTGATAATCACCATAACATAGTATTCTCTATCCATCGGATCCCGGCAAACACAACATATAGTATTACGGATAGATGATCTTGATCATGTTAGGCAGCTCACAAGATCCAACAATGAAGCACAATTAGGAGAAGACGACCATCTAGCTACCGCTATGGACCCATAGTCCAGGGGTGAACTACTCACTCATCACTCCGGAGGCGATCATGGCGATGAAGAGTCCTCCGGGAGATGAATCCCCTCTCCGGCGAGGGTGCCGGAGGCGATCTCCTGAATCCCCCGATATGGGATTCGCGGCGGCGGCGTCTCTGGAAGGTTTTCCGTATCGTGGCTCTCGGTACTGGGGGTTTCGCGACGGAGGCTTTAAGTAGGCGGAAGGGTAGGTCAGGAGGCGACGCGAGGGGCCCACACCATAGGGCGGCGCGGGCCCCCCTCTGGCCGCGCGGCCCTATGGTGGCGGCGCCTCGTCGCCCCACTTCGTTATCCCTTCGGTCTTCCGGAAGCTTCGTGCAAAAATAGGACCCTGGGCGTTGATTTCGTCCAATTCCGAGAATATTTCCTTACTAGGATTTACGAAACCAAAAACAGCAGAAAACAGGCAACTAGCTCTTCGGCATCTTGTTAATAGGTTAGTTCCAGAAAATGCGTAAATACGACATATAATGTGCATAAAACATGTAGGTATCATCAATAAAGTAGCATGGAACATAAGAAATTATCGATACGTTGGAGACGTATCAGCATCCCCAAGCTTAGTTCTGCTCGTCCCGAGCAAGTAAAACGATAACAAAGATAATTTCTGAAGTGACATGCCATCATAATCTTGATCATACTATTTGTAAACATATGTAATGAATGCAGCGATCAAAACAATGGTAATGACATGAGTAAACAACTGAATCATAAAGCAAAGACTTTTCATGAATAGTACTTCAAGACAAGCATCAATAAGTCTTGCATAAGAGTTAACTCATAAAGCAATAAATCAAAGTAAAGGTGTTGAAGCAACACAATGGAAGATTAAGTTTCAGCGGTTGCTTTCAACTTATAACATGTATATCTCATGGATATTGTCAACATAAAGTAATATAACAAGTGCAATATGCAAGTATGTAGGAATCAATGCACAGTTCACACAAGTGTTTGCTTCTTAAGGTGGAGGGAGATAGGTAAAGCCGACTCAACAATAAAAGTAAAAGAATGGTCCTTCAAAGAGGAAAGCATCGATTGATGTATTTGTGCTAGAGCTTTTATTTTGAAAACATGAAACAATTTTGTCAAAGGTAGTAATAAAGCATATGAGTTATGTAAATTATATCTTACAAGTTGCAAGCCTCATGCATAGTATACTAATAGTGCCCGCACCTTGTCCTACTTAGCTTGGACTACCGGATCTTCGCAATGCCATGTTTCAACCAAGTGTCACAAAGGGGTACCTCCATGCCGCCCGTACAAAGGTCTAAGGAGAAAGCTCGCATTTTGGATTTCTCGCTTTTGATTATTCTCAACTTAGACATCCATACCGGGACAACATGGACAACAGATGATGGACTCCTCTTAAATGCATAAGCATGTAGCAATAATTATTATTCTCATATGAGATTGAGGATATATGTCCAAAACTGAAACTTCAACCATGATTCATGGCTTTAGTTAGCGGCCCAATGTTCTTCTCTAACAATTTGCATGCTCCAACCACTAAGGTGGTAGATCCTTCAGACAAGACGGACATGCATAGCAACTCACATGATATTCAATAAAGAGTAATTGATGGCGTTCCCCAGAAGCATGGTTATCGCACAACAAGCAACTTAATAAGAGATAAAGTGCATAAGTACATATTCAATACTACGATAGTTTTTAAGGCTATTTTGTCCCATGAGCTATATATTGCAAAGGCGAATGATGGAATTTTAAAGGTAGCACTCAAGCAATTTACTTTGGAATGGCAGAGAAATACCATGTAGTAGGTAGGTATGGTGGACACAAATGGCATAGTAGTTGGCTCAAGGATTTTGGATGCATGAGAAGTATTCCCTCTCGATACAAGGTTTAGGCTAGCAAGGTTATTTGAAGCAAACTCAAGGATGAACCGGTGCAGCAAAACTCACATAAAAGACATATTGTAAACATTATAAGACTCTACACCGTCTTCCTTGTTGTTCAAAACTCAATACTAGATATTATCTAGACCTTAGAGAGACCAAATATGCAAATCAAATTTTAGCAATCTCTATGTATTTCTGCATTAATGGGTGCAAAGCATATGATGCAAGAGCTTAAACATGAGCACAACAATTGCCAAGTATCACATTATCCAAGACATTTTAGAATTACTACATGTAGCATTTTCCAATTCCAACCATATAACAATTTAACGAAGAAGAAACTTCGCCTTGAACATTATGAGTAAATCCTAAGGACATATTTGTCCATATGCAACAACGGAGCGTGTCTCTCTCCCACAAAGTGAATGCTAGGATCCATTTTATTCAAACAAAAACAAAAACAAAAACAAACCGACGCTCCAAGTAAAGAACACAAGATGTGACTGAATAAAAATATAGTTTCGGGGGAGGAACTCGATGATGTTGTCGATGAAGAAGGGGATGCCTTGGGCATCCCCAAGCTTAGACGCTTGAGTCTTCTTAGAATATGCAGGGATGAACCACGGGGGCATCCCCAAGCTTAGAGCTTTCACTCCTCTTGATCATAGTATATCATACTCCTCTCTTGACCCTTGAAAACTTCCTTCACACCAAACTTCAAGCAAACTCATTAGAGGGTTAGTGCACAATTAATAATTCACATGTTCGAGAGGTGGCACAATTATTCTTTACACTTCGGACATTGCATAAAGCTACTGGACATTAATGGATCAAAGAAATTCATCCAACATAGCAAAAGAGGCAATGCGAAATAAAAGGCAGAATCTGTCGAAAACAGAACAGTCCGTAAAGACGAATTTTAAAATGGCACCAGACTTGCTCAGATGGAAAAACTCAAAACTAATGAAAGTTGCGTACATATCTGAGGATCACGCTCGTAAATTGGCAGATTTTTTCGAATTTTCTACAGAGACTTGTGCCCAGATTCGTGACGAGACAGACAATGCTGTTTCTGCGCAGCGATCCCAAATATAACATCAACTTTAACATAGAAACTTTACTTGGCACAAAAACATGATAAGGAGAGGTTGCTACAGTAGTAAACAACTTCCAAGACTCAAATAGAAAACAAAGTACTATAGTAAAAACATGGGTTGTCTCCCATAAGCGCTTTTCTTTAACGCCTTTCAGCTAGGCGCAGAAAGTGCAAATCAAGTATTTTCAAACGAAGAAGCATCAACATTATTACCTTGAGAGTTGGGAGTTTTCTCAACAATGCATTGTATCTGGTATATATAAGTAACTCCTCTCTCATTGCTCCTAGGCTTACTATTCTCATCAAACAAATTTTCAGGAACAAGCCAAGCATAATTATTTTCCAAAGCTTCATGCATCCCTAGTAGCTTACTAGGTATTGGCGCTTTAATTTCCCTACCATCATTAACATTACTAGTATACTTAATTCTATCCATATCCATCTTTTCAAGTATTTGTTTAAAATCAGGAAAGAAACCAAGCCTCTTATGCTTGATAAAAACTTTTCTAGCTTCTTTAGCTATATCTTCAAATTCTCTAACAAGGACTTTTAAAACAAAATTTCTCTTTTCTCCCATCTCTATATCCGTAAGTGTAAGAAACATATGTTGTATTATGGGATTGAGATTAACAAATCTAGTTTCCAACATGTGTATTAAACAGGCAGCAGCACTTTCATAAGTAGGGGCAGTTTTTAATAATGGTATGTCTTTAAAATCTTCATCCATACTAACATGGGTGAAAAATTCTTCTATATTATCTCTTCCAATGATACACCCACGCCCTACCGGTATCTTTTCCAAAGTAAACTTAGGATTAAACATAATGAAATAAACAAAAAGTAAACTAGGCAAACAAAGTAAAGACGAGTAACTAATTTTTTTGTGTTTTTGATAAAGAGAGCAAGACAGTAAATAAAGTAAAACTAGCAACTAATTTTTGTGTGTTTTGTTTAAGTGCAGCAAACAAAGTAGTAAATAAAATAAAGCAAGACAAAAACAAAGTAAAGAGATTGAGAAGTGGAGACTCCCCTTGCAGCGTGTCTTGATCTCCCCGGCAACGGCGCCAGAAAAAGAGCTTGATGGCGTGTAACTCACACGTTCGTTGGGAACCCCAAGAGGAAGGTATGATGCGCACGGTAGCAAGTTTTCCCTCGGAAAGAAACCAAGGTTTAATCGAACCGAGTAGGAGCCAAGAAGCACGTTGAAGGTTGATGGTGGCGAAATGTGATGCGGCGCAATAACGAGATTCGGCGCCAACGTGGAACCTGCACAACACAACCCAAGTACTTTGCCCCAACGAAACAGGTGAGGTTGTCAATCTCACCGACTTCGTTGTAACAAAGGATTAAACGTATTGTGTGGAAGATGTTTGTTTGCAAGAAAACGAGTAAAACAAGTATTGCGATAGATTGTATGCTATGTAAAGAATAGGACCGGGGTCCACGAGTTCACTAGAGGTGTCTCTCCCATAAGATAAAAGCATGTTGGGTGAACAAATTACGGTCGGGCAATTGACAAATAGAAAAGGGCATAACAATGCATGTACATGATATGATAAATATAGTGAGATTTAATCCGGGCATTACGACAAAGTACATAGACCGCCATCCAACTGCATCTATGCCTAAAAAGTCCACCTTCGAGGTTATCATCCGAACCCCATTCGGTATTAAGTTGCAAAGCAACGAGACAATTGCATTAAGTATGGTGCGTAATGTAATCGACAACTACATCCTTAGACATAGAATCAATGTTTTATCCCTAGTGGCAAAAGCACATCACAACCTTAGAACTTTCTGTCACTGTCCCAGGTATCAATGAAGGCAGGAACCCACTATCGAGCATAAATACTCCCTCTTGGAGTTAAGAGTAAAAACTTGGCCAGACCCTCTACTAAAAACGGAGAGCATGCAAGATCATAAACAACACATAAACAATAGATTGATAATCACCATAACATAGTATTCTCTATCCATCGGATCCCGACAAACACAACATATAGTATTACAGATAGATGATCTTGATCATGTTAGGCAGCTCACAAGATCCAACAATGAAGCACAATTAGGAGAAGACGACCATCTAGCTACCGCTATGGACCCATAGTCCAGGGGTGAACTACTCACTCACCACTCCCGGAGGCGATCATGGCGATGAAGAGTCCTCCGGGAGATGAATCCCCTCTCCGGCAGGGTGCCGGAGGCGATCTCCGAATCCCCAGAGATGGGATTCGCGGCGGCGGCGTCTCCGGAAGGTTTTCCGTATCGTGGCTCTCGGTGCGGGGGTTTCGCGACGGAGGCTTTAAGTAGGCGGAAGGGTAGGTCGGGGAGGCGATGCGAGGGGCCCACACCATAGGCGGCGCGGCCGCCCTCGGCCGCGTGGCCCTATGGTGGCGGTGCCTCGTCGCCCCACTTCGTTATCCCTTCGGTCTTACGGAAGCTTCGTGCAAAAATAGGACCCCGGGCGTTGATTTCGTCCAATTCCGAGAATATTTCCTTACTAGGATTTACTGAAACCAAAAACAGCGAGAAAACGACAAGCGGCTCTTCGGCATCTTGTTAATAGGTTAGTTCCAGAAAATGCGTAAATACGACATATAATGTGCATAAAACATGTAGGTATCATCAATAAAGTAGCATGGAACATAAGAAATTATCGATACGTTGGAGACGTATCACGCCCAGGGTCTTATTTTTCCACGGAGCTTCCAGAAGACCGAAGAGCATATGAAGTGGGGCCACGAGGGGCCAACACAATAGGGCGGCGCGGCCTGCATGGGGCCCGCGCCGGCCTATGGTTTGGGGCCCCTATGCCCCCTCCTGCGCTGCCCTTCCGCCTACTTAAACTCTCCGTCGCGAAAACCCTATTACCGAGAGCCACGATACGGAAATACTTCCAGAGACGCCGCCGCCGCCAATCCCATCTCGGGGGATTCAGGAGATCGCCTCCGGCACCCAGCCGGAGAGGGGAATCATCACCGGAGGACTCTACATCATCATGCTCGCCTCCGGATTGATGCGTGAGTAGTTCATCCTTGGACTATGGGTCCATAGCAGTAGCTAGTTGGTTGTCTTCTCCTCTTGTGCTATCATGTTTAGATCTTGTGAGCTGCCTAACATGATCAAGATCATCTATTTGTAATGCTACATGTTGTGTTTGGCGGGATCCGATAAATATAGAATATTATGTCAAGTTGATTATCAATCTATCATATATGTGTTGTTTATGTTCTTGCATGCTCTCCGTTGCTAGTAGAGGCTCTGGCCAAGTTGATACTTGTAACTCCAAGAGGGGGTATTTATGCTCGATAGTGGGTTCATGCCTCCATTGAATGCGGGACAATGGATGAAAGTTCTAAGGTTGTGGATGTGCTGTTGCTACTAGGGATAAACATCAATGTTTTGTCTAAGGATATTTGTGTTGATTACATTACGCACCATACTTAATGCAATTGTTTGTTGTTTGCAACTTAATACTGGAAGGGGTGCGGATGCTAACCTGAAGGTGGACTATTTAGGCATAGATGCATGCTGGATGGCGGTCTATGTTCTTTTTCGTAATGCCCTGATTAAATCTCATAGTGATCATCATGATATGTATTGAATCTTTATTTGTCAATTGCCCGCCTGTAATTTGTTCACCCAGCATGCTATTTATCTTATTGGAGAGACACCACTAGTGAATTGTGGACCCCGGTCCATTCTTTTACATCTGAATACAATCTACTGCAATTATTTTTCTCTACTGTTCTTTGCAAACAAACATCATCTTCCACACTATACGTTTAATCTTTTGTTTTCAGCAAGCCGGTGAGATTGACAACCTCACTGTTACGTTGGGGCAAAGTATCTTGATTGTGTTGTGCATGGTCCACGTTGGCGCCGGTTTCACTGGTGTTGCGCCGCACTACACTCCTCCACCAACAACCTTCACGTGTTCCTTGACTCCTACTGGTTCGATAACCTTGGTTTCTTACTGAGGGAAAACTTGCTGTTGTACGCATCACACCTTCCTCTTGGGGTTCCCAACGGACGTGTGCTTTACGCGTTATCAAGCTAAATTTCTGGCGCCGTTGCCGGGGAGATCAAGACACGCTGCAAGGGGAGTCTTCCACATCCAATCTCTTACTTTGTTTTTGTCTTGCTTTACTTTACTTTATTTACTGTCTTGTTTGCTTTATATTAAAAACACAAAAAATTAGTTGCTTTACTTTCTGTCTTGTTTACTTGCTCTTTATCAAAAACACAAAAAAATTAGTTACTTGCATTTACTTTATTTACCTTTTGTTTATTTCATCATGCTTCCTCCTAAGTTCACTCTGAAAGATATACCGGTAGGGCAAGGGTCTATCATTGGAAGAGATAATATAGAAGAATTTTTCACTCATGTTAGTATAGTTGAAGATTTTGAAGATAGATCCTTGGTAGAACTTGCTCCTAATTATGAAATTGCTACTGTCTCTTTAGTACACATGTTGGAGGCTAGATTTGTTAATCTTAATCCAATAATGCAACATATGTTTCTTACACTCTCTGATATGGAAATGGGAGAAAAGAGGGATTTTGTTTTAGAGGTCCTTCTTAGAGAATTTGGTGATATAGCTAAAGAAGCTAGAAAAGTTTTTATTAAGCATAAGAGGCTTGGCTTTTATACTGATTTTGCAAAAACACTTGAAAAGAAGGACATGGATAGATTAAAGTACACTAATAATGTCAATGGTGAGGGGGAGATTAAAGTACCAATACCTAGTAAGCTCCTAGGGATGCATGAAGCTCTAGAAAATAACTATGCTTGGCTTGTTCCTGAAAATTTGTTTGATGAGAATAGTAAGCCTAAGAGCAATGAAAGAGGAGTTACTTACATAGACAAGATACAATGCATTGTTGAGAAAACTCCCAACTCCTGAGGTAATGATGTTGATGCTTCTTCTCTTGATGTTACTTGATTTGCACTTTCTGCGCCTAGCTGAAAGGCGTTAAAAAAAAGCACTTCTTGGGAGATAACCCATGTTTTATTTTACTACAGTATTGTTGAGTCTTGGAAGTTGTTACTACTGTAGCAACCTCTCCTTATCATGTTTTCTTTGTGCCAAGTAAAGTCTCTATGGTAAAGTTGATGCTAGATTTGGATTACTCGTATGAAACAGAATTGCTCGTCTCGTCACGAATTTGCGTAGATCTCTCCGTAGAAAAATCAAAAAAATCTGCCAATTTATGTGCGTGATCCTCGATACGTACGCAACTTTCATTAGTTTTGAGTTTTTCCGTCTGAGAAAGTTAAGTGCCTCTGAAAAATTCGTTTTTACGGACTGTTCTGTTTTGACAGATTCTGCCTTTTATTTTGCATTGCCTCTTTTGCTATGTTGAATGGATTTCTTTGTTCCATTAACTTTCAGTAGCTTTGTGCAATGTCCAGAAGTGTTAAGAATTATTATGCCACCTCTGAATATATGAATTTTTTATTATGCACTAACCCTCTAATGAGTTTGCTTAAAGTTTGGTGTGGAGGAAGTTTTCAAGGGTCAAGAGAAGAGGATGATACAATATGATCAAGAAGAGTGAAAAGTCTAAGCTTGGGGATGCCCCGGTGGTTCATCCCTGCATATTTTAAGAAGACTCAAGCATCTAAGCTTGGGGATGCCCAAGGCATTCCCTTCTTCATCGACAACTTATCAGGTCACTTCTAGTGAAACTATATTTTTATTCCATCACATCTTATGTTCTTTACTTGGAGCGTCTGTTTGCTTTTACTTTTGTTTTGGTTTGAATAAATTTGGATCCCACAATCCTTGTATTGGAGATATTACGCTCCGCTTTTTCATTTGAACACTTGTGTTCTTAGTTATGCTTTAATGTTCATGGCGAAGGCTGAAAATTGCTTCGTTAATTGCTATTTGGTTGGAATCAGAAAATGCTTCATATGGTCATGAATAATTTGATACTTGGCAATTGTTTTGAGCTCTCATAGATCATTTTTAAGCTCTTGCATCATGTAGTTTAAATCTATTAGTGGAGAACTACCGTAGAGCTTGTTGAAATTTGGTTTGCATGATTGGTCTCTCTAAGGTCTAGATATTTTCCGGTAAAAGTGTTTGAACAACAAGGAAGACAAAGGTAGAGTCTTATAATGCTTGCAATGTTCTTGTGTAAGTTTTTTTGTACCTGTTCATACTTGTGTTTGCTTCAAACAACCTTGCTAGCCCAAAGCCTTGTACTGAGAGGAAATGCTTCTCGTGCATCCAAACACCTTGAGCCAAAACCCATGCCATTTGTGTCCACCATATCTACCTACTATGTTGTATTTTTATGCCATTCCAAAGTAAATTACTTGAGTGCTACCTTTAAAATTTCATTCCTTTGTCTTTGCAATATATAGCTCATGGGAAAATAGCTTAAAAACTATTGTGGTGGTGAATATGTAGCTATGTATCTTAGTTCTTATAAGTTGCTTGTTGAGCGGTAACCATGTTTCTGGGGACGCCATCAACTTTTTATCATGTGAGTTTGTAATAACCCAGAACATAGGAACAACGAAGGGTAGATTTAGAAATGGGATGTGCATTTCATCGCAAAACGGGGGAAATTTTCGCGCCTTATTGCAACTAAACCTAAGAGGGATCGAGGTTCTCTCTCATTTTGCACTTAGGGTTAGGCAATGTGAGTTAGGGAAATTTCGACATGATCTCTTTTGTATCTTGTTAATTTGGGGAATTGATTTCATTTGACAAGTGTTAAACATTAAACAATAATCATTACACAATATAAATATGAATTTACAATTCAAACACAAGATAATATTCAAATCATTTTGGATTTCAAAGTGAGTATCAAATACAATATTTAATCAAGAATATATACATTACATAATGCACAAGCTCATAAACAAAAACTTGAGCTTTATTGATAACACAACACAAATTACATTGTCTTTACAAAATTCTTGATACAAAAATTGAGGAATAATAAACCGAAATAAAAATAAAGATTACAATTTAGTTCCTAAACTAAAATCTAGACTATGTGCCTTGAAGTGTCTCTTCATGGCCATGTCCATCTTCAAAACCTGCAAAACATAAAAACCAATACTAGACAGGATGTTAAGTGTAGAAATTCAGTTTGGACAGATTAGTGTGACAGATTCAGTTTGGACAGTTAACCAAGTGTCATAGACACTTGTGCTTGTCCAAAACCTGGACAGCACCAGGATAAGAAGGAGCAGACCAAAACTGAGCAACCATCAGGGGCTCAAGTTTCAGCATATGAGCACACTGCTCATGTGTGCTGTGCACACAACAGCAAGGCAGTGCACTAGCCTAGTCATCAAGCAAACCAGGCTTGTGTGTCAAGGCCAGGAGAGGAAGTAGAGACCATATAAATAGCACACAAACCCTAGAACCATGACAGTCGACCACATATGCAAATCACCAGGTAAGGGTGAAGCAAGAACAAGCTCAGTTCATCCAGTTCTTGAGCAAGAACAGAACCAACCCATACAAAACCACTCAACCACCAGGAATCATGGTGACCTGAGGAGATCATCCAAGACCTGGAGGTGGAGAGCTGTGACACAAACCCAAGTCTGCATCAACCAAATATTTCTTTCTAGGAGCTGGAACAAGGTATACCTAGTTCCTGGAAAAGATCCCATGGATCTAATCCATCATATGCATGAGCATGGGATGAGCGAGATGCTCATATGGGTAGATCATCACTTGGTTTTCACCAAGGATTACTCGCCGATCAAAAGCCACTAAAATAGAAAGCATCTAGGTACGGATCCTATGCACAAGAAACTAGCACATATGTACGTGATGCACACACTAGCCGGATTAGATGCACAGATAGCACCGGTAGATGGCAAGGATTAGCAGCCATGACTACACAATAAATCCTAAGCATACAACCATCGAAACCCTAGATTTCTTCACGAGGCAAGTATATTGGCATTCATAGTTTCTATGATTCCCAAATATACAAGCAAAGATGAGTAGCCAACAAGATCCAACCAACCAGGTGAGCAACCGATCAGTAGCAAGGCTACCGAGGTCACTTCACATTTAGCACCAATTGAGAGAAAGCCAAATACAAAGCATCACTATCCAGAAATGGATTCAGACTTTAATTGCTTGATAAATAATCATGAACAGCAAATTCATATCAAGCAAGTCATTTAAAATCATCACTGCATAAGCAGTTCAACATAATCAAATTAATACAAGCATGAATTTATTACAGATCCATGCTTAGTACTGACAGTAGCACACTATTGAGCAACATAGTTAAATTATAGCCACAGTATTAACCAGTAAGCCATCACTGGCAATCAATTGATCAAATGGATCAATTATAGCAAGCCAAGTTACACAGAGAGGTTAGCCAGCAAGCAAGGAATGATCCAATGGATCATTGGCTTACAGGAGTAGCACTGAATCATATCACGAGCGCCTCGGCACACACACAAGTGTCACGGATGCAACACAAGTACACCTAGACAAGCAAGCATGATAGACCGATGAAGCATAAGCAAGTCATAATCAAGCATAGCATGGCATAGTTAGCTCTTGAGCAAGCACGGTAGAGCATGGCAAGTACAGAGCATGCTAGGAGCAGCGGAGAAGCAAGAACAACATGAACGAGCATGTCGAGCAAGCATGTGCCGGTACCGATAAATGGTAATTGGACCATGTGCTTGCAATCAATCCAAGCATAGACGAATTGTATAGTAATAGCAAGGCTCGGGTGATCACAAGAGCACCGGAGAGCAGCAGAGCTTGAGGAGGAAGAAGAACAAGTACCAAGGAGGCGCACGGAGAAGAGGTGGATGCAACACTTACTTGCGCACGGAAGCGAGAGGCTAGGGCATGGCGAGGCGAGTGCTCGCGCGGCCCTAACAGGCTGCAAATCCAGGGTAGGCGCCGGCGTTACGCCGACGAGCACCAACACCACCACGGCACGGCACGAGACGACGGCACGAGCACCGCAGCGGCACCTGCGCCGAGGTCGGTCTCGGAGGCGCACCCGTCGTCGGAGAGGGCGTGATCTCGCCGGAGTTCGTCGAGGCGATTCTCCGCGAGATCCGGATCGGAGGCGATTCGCCGGAAGAAGAAGAGATGGGGAAAACCACGCGGACGGATCGATGGATCCGCTCGCGGCGGTTCGAGTGCGGTAGGTGGCTACGACGGAGGAGCTCGGAGTCGGCCGGAGCACGGCGGCGGCCATGGCGGCGACGCCATCGCCACGGGCGTCGCGAGAGAGGAGCTAGGGTTAGGAAAAAATGAGAGAGGGCCGAGTGAGTGAGAGCGGTGGGCCGTTCGGCTCCACCGAACCGCTATGGGCACGCCTTAGTGGGCTGTCCCATGGGCTTAGGTTATTGGGCTGGGCCCAATATGGGTCCAGGGGGGTATTTTAGTATTTTCACAATTTAGAAAAGGCCATTATTTCACCAAATTTTAATAAATAAAATACAACTCTAAAAATCCATTAAAAATTGGATTGGTGAATGAAAAATTATTCTTAATAAGAATAAAATATGAAATAAAATTTGATGAACAAATTTAAATTTGTGAATTTTATGAATTTAAAATAAACATTTGGAATTTCAAATTATATTTCCTGGTATTAATAAATCAAGGAAAAATCCCAAATAAGTTCAAATACTTATTTTTAAACATTTCAAAATGACATTCTATTATTTCAAATCATTTCTATTTGAAAAAGGTATTTTCCAAAGGAAGATATTCTATTTTTTTTTTATTTCTCAAAAATATAGAGACAACTCTATTATTTCAAATTATTTTGGAATAAATAATGAATCACCAACATAAAGTAGTTTTACTTTGAATTATATTACCCTGTGTGAATTAAAGTGTTTTATACATTAAAACAATTATAAATTACTGCCAAAGGCATAAATCTTAACTCAACTCTAAATTGTAATAACTCATCGGGATCAAGGGATTCAACATAAAATAATACATCCATGCATGCATCATTTGGATTTTATAACATTGTCCTTACCGGACAATGATGCTTCTTTTACAGAACCCGAGGTCCAGGTTCCATCCAACGCATTGAACTGCACTATCTCGCAGTCCACAGGCAAGTTCACCCTTGCTCATGTCAAATTTGAGTATTTTCTATTAATTTAACGCAAAGCTATATGACTTATCATTCCTGCATTGAAAATGAAATGTTACTTTTCCAATTATGAATATGACTATGTGGCTGGCAATGGAACCATGGTATGTGTTGATTGGTGGAGGTTCCATTGCAAGGGTACTATTCATCCAGGACTAAGTACCAATGCCGTCCAGTGATTCTAGCGCCGTACATATCGCGTTGACCATAAGATCTATAATGGCTGCGGGGAAGCCAGCTGTATCTTTTCCCTCCCGCACGCCAACGGACTTGATAGAGCCCGGCGGGGTGCTCGGAGGCACTGCCGTAGGTTGGGATAGCCTTTAAAATCCCCATCCGGACGTTTGGATGAGAGGCTCTACCGTCTATGAAGGATTGTCCGACGTACACCGTGGGTAAAGCCGTATGAACGGGAGATGTCTACCGGGGGTGTACGGATGGACAAAAGGGTGGGTTTGCGGTGGTCGCGGAGAAGGCGGTGTGGGCTTGGATCTTTATACCCGGCCTCACACCCGGGAAGTGTGAACGGGGGCAAGTCCTCGCGGATGGCAAAAAGGGTGAGATCTCTTATGGGAAAAGTAACGCACCTCTCGCAGAGGGTATCAAGAATTGTGGCTGTCACTCCCTGTTCGGGAAGGGAACTGCGAACGCGGCAGAAAGGAACTCCGTGAAGTTCTAGTCAACCTCGTGAAGACCGACGGGCATAGTTTTCGAATAAAATAAACCTTTTGAAGAAATGATTTCGAAACATGCATTGACCTAAGATTTTCCGATCGAAGGTCGTAGCTAGTGCATCAAACACCTTTTACTCTTTTGAACTTGCTGAGTACCCCCGTACTCACTTTATTTCGACACCCTTGCTAGACCGTGATATGGAAGTGGAGGCCATCACCGATGGAGCACCGGAAGGAAGCTACGAGCTGGTCTACGAGGAACCCGATCTTTCCGGAGGAGTTGAAGGAGTAGACTATGGGATAGTCTACGGACCCGATGACATGGAGGTGGAGGAGTAGTGATATACCCGAGTAGTATAGAGCCGAGCAGCGTAGTGGCATACTTAAATAAGTTGCTCGAGCTCTTTTCATATCTAAGTTGGTTTGTATTAGTACCTTATGTTGTAGGGTGTTCTCATCGGACCCGTGAGAATACCAACTTGTTAAGACCATGATTGTAATATATTATCGAGTGTTATGACCTGCAATGTTTCTGTTGTATCACTCTGAGGGATGTGATATTTGTGAAGAAGTCCCTTCATGAAGATCATATCAACGACTTGTATACTACAACATGCAGTGGTATGCTGGGTCACCGCAGCTGGTATCAGAGCAAATGTTGCGACCTTAGGTTGGAAAAACCTAGTATAGGGAAGAAACCTGTAGGAGTCGAGTTGAAAATAGTAAAGGATTCTCTAAGAATATGATGTTTATTCACTTGAGAATAGAAAAATCATATATTTTAGTGCGATAATTCTTTATTATCACTATTATTATACACTATCACTACTAATTTTCTCGCTTTTGTATACAGCCATAATGGCGTACACATTTCCCAAGAGGACTTTGAGGCAGGTTGAGGGATGGCTCGGTGATTATGAGGGACCACTTACAGCATCTCCCGCGTGGGATGTCGAAGGAACTTCACTGTGAAACTCGGATACCTGTTTTCAAGTACATCTATTATGATGGAGAGATAGTAGCCAAGCACAGAGTTTCAGTTCAACTACCTATGCGACTGGAGATGAGCCGTATAATGCCATACGGAGAAGCCAAAACCTTTACCACAGCCTTTCACATAGCCATATTCAAGGCAATCCTTGAAATAAGGCAACACAAGTCAGTAGAACTGCTATGTTCAGAGTATTCTCATATACCTCATGCCGAGGAAGATGAGGATCCCACTCTGAATCATCTGCTGATGGCAAACAAACATCCTCGAAGTTGCAGCACAGAGCACATGGACAGTTGTAAGTCTTTATCGACTACGATGTACCTTCTACACGTGAAGATGGTGGGTGAGATTGACCACATGCTAGCTGAGTTCACGGACCCTGATAAAGTCCAAGCTCGGATGCATGATCTGAGGGCACAACCCCAATATACAACACCCTTCTTTAGCCTAAACAATCCTGTAGATTGGAGTGGCCAGGAAACTCAGAGAGATCCACTTACACCCAACTTTGTTCCACATTATCCACATGTGTCCGCATCATATGATTCTGGATATGGGGGAGATAACTCATGGAACCTAAACTGCTCCGAGTCACCAATCGAAAACTCAACCGGTTGGCGTTTCGGGGAACCTTATGGAGATGAGGAGGAACCTATTCCCTGTGACACTGGAGATGAAAGTGGTGGGGTTAACCAGTATGTTAACCGACACTACGGGAAGGAAGAGAAAGGTACTGATTCCATTTCTTTAGACTTGGAGATGGGATTCTCAAAACCATCACGAGTACGAGGTAGGTGACAAGCTCCGGAGTGAAGAAGAAGAAGAAGAAGATGAGGGGGCAGGTGAATCGAAACCCTTCATGGATGACCAATGAAGGAGGTATGAATCCTACTGGGGATACCTACGAGTCATTGTCCGAGTTACTTTGGCATGACCGATCTCTGTCTCGGCACTTCGTCCGATTCAGATTACATACCTACTGGAAGGACCTTTGTTCCGGACGGTGTTCGGAAGACGAGTCGCTGTACCGGATGGACCCCAGGAATGTATGCGGAGGCGAACGAAGATGATGAGGAGTAGAGCTTCAAAGAAGAATAAAGTAGTATAGGTGGTATTGTACTAGAACGTATTTTAAATTCCGTTGGCTTGGGCTTGAAGCCAAATAAGTGGTTATATAAGTACCACATGTGAAATATGTGTGTAAGTTATGTAATATACGGTGTATATACATAATAAATGTTTGCTTTGGATTTGCTTCTTGATTTCATTGTGTGACTAGTTTTGGGCAATGAGTTGAGCTCAGAAAACATTTGCATGGTGTAATTATGAGTAATCGCTCTTTGTTACAGGACTAGGGGGAAATGGCGTTAGTTGAAACCGAAGATGCTCGGAGGGAGCGGGAGGCGAAAGAAAAGGAAGAAGCGGATGCCGCAGCTAGAGCAGAGGATGCACCACCACCACCACATCCAATGATGCATCCAGATTTCCAACAGTACATGAGGGCAATGGAAGAAGATAGGAGGAGGTACCAGGAGAGTCAGAACAAGAACATGCAAGATTTCTTTACCCACGTCATTAATGATAGGGGTAATGAAGGCAGGGGAGTAACCTTATCAGACTTTCAGAATGCAAGACCACTACCTTTTGCATCAGCCCCAGAACCAATGGATGCGAAGAGCTGGCTCATGGACACCGAAAGAAAGTTGAGGACCGTTGGATGCAATGATGAAGAAAAGATTCGGTATGCCACTTATCTGTTGTCAGGTCCAAGCAGCATCATGGTGGGAGAATCTTGTGGCAGTACACCCTCCAGAAAAGGTGTTCACCTGGGAGGAATTCAAGAAGAAGTTCCGAGATGCCCATGTTCCGGAGAGCGTGGTGGAGCTGAAGAAGAGAGAGTTTGACGAGCTGCATCAGAATACTGCACCTATCATGCAGTATGTCCGAGATTTTAATAGACTGTCAAGATATGCACCTGAGGAAGTGGACACTGATGAGAAAAGGAAGAAACGATTCATGAAAGGCATGAATCCATATATGAAGATGCAACTGAGGTTGGCACGGATCGCAGAATTCCGAGGAACCGATTGATTCGGCAATCACTTTCGAGGATGACTACGGGCGGGTCCAGGAGGATAGGAGGAAGAGGGCTCGTATCGAGCCAAGGAAGTACCCGGTTAGTAAACCGACTCCAGATCGGAGTTTCAAACCACGATTCCGACCTACTGGTAATCAGTATAACCGGGGAGGTCAGAATCAGAATCCAAGGAATCAAATACTCTGTCATAATTGTGGCCAGAGGGGACATGTCCAGAAGGATTGTCAGAAGCCCAAAATCATATGCTATGGTTGTGGGAAAGAGGGACACATCAAGCCAGAGTGTCCAAACAAGGCGTCATGGAGTGGACAAGGCTCCGGAGGACGAGGCGGAGGTAATAACAACAACAACAACAACAACAACAACCGGAACAACAACAACAACAACAAGAGGGGAAAGCCATATGGAAAGCTGAATTGCACAACTTTGGAGCAAGCGGGAGAGTCGGATCAAGCAGTCTTAGGTACGCTCAGCATCCTTACTCATCCCGGCAAAGTGTTATTTGATACTCGGAGCAACTACATCATTTCTTGCACGGGAATTTGTGGAACAATTCGGGCTTAGATGTTCTAAGTTAGAAACACCTATAATCGTCTTATCTGCGGGGGGAACGATCTTAGTAACCCACGTGAAAGAAGCACGAGTCATAACCATTTGTGATCGTGTATATTTCGCGGACCTATTCATCATCCCCATGAAGGACATATCGGTCATCCTAGGAATGGACCGGTTAACGGAGAATGGCGCGAGTAATCAACTCGTGGAGACAAGACAAGTATCACTCCGAAACTCCATAGGAGGTCGGATAGTGTTTCAAGGAGACAAGTACACTCGGTTGGAGATAGGACTGGAGCTGAATAGTCCGAAGGAGGTGAAGATTGAAGATATCCCTCGTAGTGAATGAATTTCAAGATGTATTTCCCAAGGAACTACCGGGAATGCCACCCGATAGAGAGATCGAGTTTACCATAGATCTAATTCCAGTGCACAGCACCAATAGCTCAACCACCATATAAGATGGGGCCAAAGGAGTTAGTGGAACCGAAGGCTCGGTTAGATGAAGCTGGAACGGAAGGGATTTATCCAAGAAAGTGTGTCACCATGGGGTACACCGAGTCATCTTTGTGGATAAAAGAGATGGAGGAAGGAGAATGTGTGGAGATTACAGGAATCTTAACAATGTAACCATCAAGAACAAGTATCCTTTACCCAGAATACAAGATCTTTTTGATCAAGTTCAAGGAGCTGGAGTTTTCTCTAAGATAGATTTAAGGTCAGGATATCACCAAATCAAGATCAAGAAGGAAGATGTGCCAAAAACAGCGTTTGTGTCAAGGTATGGACACCATGAATACTTGGTTGTACCATTTGGACTAACAAATGCACCAGCTATTTTCATGAATTTAATGAACAAGATATTCATGAAGTACTTGGACAAGTTTGTGATCGTGTTTATCGATGACATTCTGATCTATTCCAAAGATAAAGAAGAACATGCCAAGCATTTGAAGATAGTTCTCGCAGATTTTAAGGGAACATCGGCTATATGCAAAGTTCGGCAAGTGCCAGTTTTGGTTAGACAGGTGTTGAATTTCTTGGACATGTCATAACCAAAGAGGGAATAGCGAGTGAATCCAAGCAAGGTTCGGTCAGGTATTGGAATGGAAGTCACCTAAGAATGCTAAGGAGATCAGAGGATTCCTTGGTATGGCGGGCTATTATCGGAGATTCATTGAAGGATTTTCGAAGATTGCAGGACCAATGACCAAGTTACTCAAGAAGAATACCCCATTTGTGTGGACGGATGAGTGTGAAACCAGTTTCCAAACACTCAAAGAGAAGTTAACCACGGCACCAGTGTTAGCAGTTCCGGAACCCGGAAAGGATTACACGGTGTATTGTGATGCTTCCAAGAATGGACTTGGATGTGTGCTAATGCAAGATCGGAAGGTGATAGCCTACGGATCAAGACAACTAAAGCCACATGAACATAACTACCCAGTACATGACTTAGAATTGGCGGCGAGTTGTGTATGCTTTGAAGAGTTGGAGGCAATTCCTCTATGGATCCAAATGTGAGTTGTATACGGATCACAAAAGCTTGAAGTATTTCTTCACTCGAAGGAATTAAACATGAGACAAAAGAGATGGCTAGAGTTGATTAAAGACTATGAGTCGACAATCAACTACACACCGAGCAAGGCTAATGTAGTAGCGAGATGCTTTAAGCGGGAAGAGTGCGAGAATCAACCTACGGAATGGGAGATTCCGAAGGAACTTCGGAAAGAACTCGAAGAAGCTCGGATTCTGTTTATCCGGGGTGATACGAGTGGGAAGCATAGCAACCATGAGGATTACGGATGAAATGTACTCGGACTTAAAGTATGAAATCATTCGGAAGCAAGTAGACGACTTATTCATCCAAGAAGAAATCAAAAGGATTGGAGAAGGGAGACCGTCAGAGTTCAATCTTGGAGAGTTTGGTTCTCTATACTTTCAGAAGAGATTATGTGTACCGGATGACCCAGAAGTGAAGTCAATCATATTGAAGGAAGCACATGAAACCCCTTACTCAATACATCCAGGGAAGTACTAAGATGTATATGGATTTGAAGGAAATGTTCGGTGGAACAACATGAAAAGAGAGATAGCTCAATATGTCTCCGAATGCCATACATGTCGGCGAGTGAAAGCAGAACATCGGAGTCCTGCGGGATTACTCAAACCACTAGAGATACCGGAATGGAAATGGGATGAAATCGGAATGGATTTTGTTACTGGTTTACCAATGACCAGTAAAAAGAAGGATATGATATGGGTAATCGTGGATAGACTTACCAAGAGTGCTCATTTCATAGCCGTAAATACAAAGGACACTGCAGAAAAGCTTGTGGATATATATGTGAAGGAGATTGTTAGCAAGCATGGAGTACCAAAGAAGATAGTCTCAGATAGAGGTTCAATTTTCACATCAGCGTTCTGGAAACAACTCCAAGAAGCTTTAGGAACCAAGTTGGATTTCAGTACAGCTTATCATCCACAAACCGGAGGACAAACCGAAAGAACCAATCAGATACTTGAAGACATGCTTAGAGCTTGTGCTCTAAACTTTGGAGGCTCATGGGAGGACCATCTATCACTGGCAGAATTCTCATATAACAATAGTTATCAGAGTAGTATCCAGATGGCACCGTACGAAGCATTGTACGGAAGGAAGTGTAGATCACCAATCTGTTGGTTTGAAACCAGAGAGAACAAGGAGTTTACACCGGACTACATCAAGGAGAGACAAGGAGTCATCGAGGTGATACGAGATAGACTCAAAATAGCCCAAAGTCGACAGAAGAGTTATGCCGACCAGAAGAGACGAGTTTGGGAACCAAAAGTAGGAGACATGGTTTATTTGAAAGTTAGCCCAATGAAAGGACTCAAAAGGTTCGGAGTAAAAGGAAAACTAAGTCCTCGATACATAGGACCATTCAAGATACTCAGTCAGAATCGAGAAACAGCTTTTGAGTTGGAACTACCGGAACAGCTCAGTCTAATTCACAATGTTTTTCATGTATCACAACTCAGAAAGTGTTTGAAGGCACCTGATGATCCCATTACACATGAAGAAATAGAGCTACAATCAGACTTAACGTATGTGGAGAAGCTCGAAAAGATTTTGGAAGTACGAGTGGAAGAAGTTAAGGAATAGAGCAATCAAATACCGCAAGATACAATGGCAACATCATCCCGAACGAGAAGCAACCCGGGAGACCGAAGAAGAGCTCAGGAAGTCCTACCCCGAGTTATTCAGGTACCAATCTTAACTTCGGGACGAAGTTTCTGTTAAGGGGAGAGGCTGTAATAACCCAGAACATAGGAACAACGAAGGGTAGATTTAGAAATGGGATGTGCATTTCATCGCAAAACGGGGGAAATTTTCGCGCCTTATTGCAACTAAACCTAAGAGGGATCGAGGTTCTCTCTCTTTTTGCACTTAGGGTTAGGCAATGTGAGTTAGGGAAATTTCGACATGATCTCTTTTGTATCTTGTTAATTTGGGGAATTGATTTCATTTGACAAGTGTTAAACATTAAACAATAATCATTACACAATATAAATATGAATTTACAATTCAAACACAAGATAATATTCAAATCATTTTGGATTTCAAAGTGAGTATCAAATACAATATTTAATCAAGAATATATACATTACATAATGCACAAGCTCATAAACAAAAACTTGAGCTTTATTGATAACACAACACAAATTACATTGTCTTTACAAAATTCTTGATACAAAAATTGAGGAATAATAAACCGAAATAAAAATAAAGATTACAATTTAGTTCCTAAACTAAAATCTAGACTATGTGCCTTGAAGTGTCTCTTCATGGCCATGTCCATCTTCAAAACCCGCAAAACATAAAAACCAATACTAGACGAGGATGTTAAGTGTAGAAATTCAGTTTGGACAGATTAGTGTGACAGATTCGAGTTTGGACGAGTTAACCAAGTGTCATAGACACTTGTGCTTGTCCAAAACCCGGACAAGCACCAGGATAAGAAGGAGCGGACCAAAACCGAGCAACCATCGAGGGCTCAAGTTTCGAGCATATGAGCACACTCGCTCATGTGTGATGTGCACACAACGACAAGGCAGGTGCACTAGCCTAGTCATCAAGCAAACCAGGCTTGTGTGTCAAGGCCAGAGAGGAAGTAGAGACCATATAAATAGCACACAAACCCTAGAACCATGACAGTCGACCACATATGCAAATCACCAGGTAAGGGTGAAGCAAGAACAAGCTCAGTTCATCCAGTTCTTGAGCAAGAACAGAACCAACCCATACAAAACCACTCAACCACCAGGAATCATGGTGACCCGAGGAGATCATCCAAGACACGGAGGTGGAGAGCTGTGACACAAACCCAAGTCCGCATCAACCAAATATTTCTTTCTAGGAGCTGGAACAAGGTATACCTAGTTCTGGAAAAGATCCCATGGATCTAATCCATCATATGCATGAGCATGGGATGAGCGAGATGCTCATATGGGTAGATCATCACTTGGTTTTCACCAAGGATTACTTGCCGATCAAAAGCCACTAAAATAGAAAGCATCTAGGTACGAGATCCTATGCACAAGAAACTAGCACATATGTACGGATGCACACACTAGCCGGATTAGATGCACAGATAGCACCGAGTAGATGGCAAGGATTAGCAGCCATGACTACACAATAAATCCTAAGCATACAACCATCGGAAACCCTAGATTTCTTCACGAGGCAAGTATATTGGCATTCATAGTTTCTATGATTCCCAAATATACAAGCAAAGATGAGTAGCCAACAAGATCCAACCAACCGGGTGAGCAACCAGATCGGTAGCAAGGCTACCGAGGTCACTTCACATTTAGCACCAATTGAGAGAAAGCCAAATACAAAGCATCACTATCCAGAAATGGATTCGGACTTTAATTGCTTGATAAATAATCATGAACAAGCAAATTCATATCAAGCAAGTCATTTAAAATCATCACTGCATAAGCAGTTCAACATAATCAAATTAATACAAGCATGAATTTATTACAGATCCATGCTTAGTACTGACAGTAGCACACTATTGAGCAACATAGTTAAATTATAGCCGCAGTATTAACCAATAAGCCATCACTGGCAATCAATTGATCAAATGGATCAATTATAGCAAGCCAAGTTACACAGAGAGGTTAGCCAGCAAGCAAGGAATGATCCAATGGATCATTGGCTTACAGGAGTAGCACTGAATCATATCACAGGCGCCTCTGGCACACACACAAGTGTCACAGATGCAACACAAGTACACCTAGACAAGCAAGCATGATAGACCAGTAAGCATAAGCAAGTCATAATCAAGCATAGCATGGCATAGTTAGCTCTTGAGCAAGCACGATAGAGCATGGCAAGTACGGAGCATGCTAGGAGCAGCGAGAGAAGCAAGAACAACATGAACAAGCATGTCGAGCAGCATGTGCCGATACCAGTAAATGGTAATTGGACCATGTGCTTGCAATCAATCCAAGCATAGACGAATTGTATAGTAATAGCAAGGCTCTGGGTGATCACAAGAGCACCAGAGAGCAGCAGAGCTTGAGGAGGAAGAAGAACAGTACCAAGGAGGCGCACAGAGAAGAGGTGGATGCAACACTTACTTGCGCCTGGAAGCAGAGGCTAGGGCATGGCGAGGCGAGTGCTCGCGCGGCCCTAACGTACCGCAAATCCGGGGTAGGCGCCGGCGTTACACCGACGAGCACCAACACCACCACGGCACGGCACGGAGACGACGGCACGAGCACCGCAAGCGGCACTCGCGCCGAGGTCGGTCTCGGAGGCGCACCCGTCGTCGGAGAGGGCGTGATCTCGCCGGAGTTCGTCGAGGCGATTCTCCGCGAGATCCGGATCGGAGGCGATTCGCCGAAGAAGAAGAGATGGGGAAAACCACGCGGACGGATCGATAGATCCGCTCGCGGCGGTTCGAGTGCGGTAGGTGGCTACGACGGAGGAGCTCGGAGTCGGCCGGAGCACGGCGGCGGCCATGGCGGCGACGCCATCGCCACGGGCGTCGCGAGAGAGGAGCTAGGGTTAGGAAAAAAATGAGAGAGGGCCGAGTGAGTGAGAGCGGTGGGCCGTTCGGCTCCACCGAACCGCTATGGGCACGCCTTAGTGGGCTGTCCCATGGGCTTAGGTTATTGGGTCTGGGCCCAATATGGGTCCAGGGGGTATTTTAGTATTTTCACAATTTAGAAAAGGCCATTATTTCACCAAATTTTAATAAATAAAATACAACTCTAAAAATCCATTAAAAATTGGATTGGTGAATGAAAAATTATTCTTAATAAGAATAAAATATGAAATAAAATTGATGAACAAATTTAAATTTGTGAATTTTATGAATTTAAAATAAACATTTGGAATTTCAAATTATATTTCCTGGTATTAATAAATCAAGGAAAAATCCCAAATAAGTTCAAATACTTATTTTTAAACATTTCAAAATGACATTCTATTATTTCAAATCATTTCTATTTGAAAAAGGTATTTTCCAAAGGAAGATATTCTATTTTTTTTTTTTTCTCAAAAATATAGAGACAACTCTATTATTTCAAATTATTTTGGAATAAATAATGAATCACCAACATAAAGTAGTTTTACTTTGAATTATATTACCCTGTGTGAATTAAAGTGTTTTATACATTAAAACAATTATAAATTATCGCCAAAGGCATAAATCTTAACTCAACTCTAAATTGTAATAACTCATCGGGATCAAGGGATTCAACATAAAATAATACATCCATGCATGCATCATTTGGATTTTATAACATTGTCCTTACCGGACAATGATGCTTCTTTTACGTAACCCGAGGTCCGGGTTCCATCCAACGCATTGAACCGCACTATCTCGCAGATCCACGGGCAAGTTCACCCTTGCTCATGTCAAATTTGAGTATTTTCTATTAATTTAACGCAAAGCTATATGACTTATCATTCCTGCATTGAAAATGAAATGTTACTTTTCCAATTATGAATATGACTATGTGGTCGGCAATGGAACCATGGTATGTGTTGATTGGTGGAGGTTCCATTGCAAGGGTACTATTCATCCAGGACTAAGTACCAATGCCGTCCAGGTGATTCTAGCGCCGTACATATCGCGTTGACCATAAGATCTATAATGGCTCTGGGAAGCCAGCTGTATCTTTTCCCTCCCGCACGCCAACGGACTTGATAGAGCCTGGCGGGGTGCCGGAGGCACCGCCGTAGGTTGGGATAGCCTTTAAAATCCCCATCCGGACGTTTGGATGAGAGGCTCTACCGTCTATGAAGGATTGTCCGACGTACACCGTGGGTAAAGCCGTATGAACGGGAGATGTCTACCGGGGTGTACGGATGGACAAAAGGGTGGGTTTGCGGTGGTCGCGGAGAAGGCGGTGTGGGCTTGGATCTTTATACCCGGCCTCACACCCGGGAAGTGTGAACGGGGGCAAGTCCCCGCGGATGGCAAAAAGGGTGAGATCTCTTATGGGAAAAGTAACGCACCTCCGCAGAGGGTATCAAGAATTGTGGTTGTCACTCCTGTTCCGGGAAGGAACCGCGAACGCGGCGAGAAAGGAACTCCGTGAAGTTCTAGTCAACCCGTGAAGACCGACGGGCATAGTTTTCGAATAAAATAAACCTTTTGAAGAAATGATTTCGAAACATGCATTGACCTAAGATTTTCTCGATCGAAGGTCGTAGCTAGTGCATCAAACACCTTTTACTCTTTTGAACTTGTCGAGTACCCCTGTACTCACTTTATTTCGACACCCTTGCTAGACTCGTGATATGGAAGTGGAGGCCATCACCGATGGAGCACCGGAAGGAAGCTACGAGCTGGTCTACGAGGAACTCGATCTTTCCGGAGGAGTTGAAGGAGTAGACTATGGGATAGTCTACGGACCCGATGACATGGAGGTGGAGGAGTAGGGATATACCTGAGTAGTATAGAGCCGAGCAGCGTAGTGGCATACTTAAATAAGTTGCTGAGCTCTTTTCATATCTAAGTTGGTTTGTATTAGTACCTTATGTTGTAGGGTGTTCTCATCGGACTCGTGAGAATACCAACTTGTTAAGACCATGATTGTAATATATTATCGAGTGTTATGACCTGCAATGTTTCTGTTGTACCACTCTGAGGGATGTGATATTTGTGAAGAAGTCCCTTCATGAAGATCATATCAACGACTTGTATACTACAACATGCAGTGGTATGCTGGGTCACCGCAGAGTTGCTATGCATGTTCGTCTTGTCTGAAGTAAGGGTGATTTATCATGATCAAATGGTTTGAGTATGCATATGTTAGAGAAGAACATTGGGCCGCTAACCAAAGCCATGTATCATGGTGGAAGTTTTCAGTTTGGACATTCATCCTCAACCTCTTATGAGAATATTATTTGTTGTTGAATGCTTATGCATTAAAGAGGAGTCCATTATCTGTTTTCTATGTTGTCCCGGTATGGATGTCCTAAGTTGAGATCTATTCAAAAATGAGAAATCAAATGTGATTTATCTCCTTGGACCTTTGTACAGGCGGCATAGAGGTACCCCTTTGTGACACTTGGTTGAAACATATGTTATGCAATGATAATCCATGTAAATCCAAGCTAATTAGGACAAGGTGCGAGCACTATTGGTATTCGATGCATGAGGCTTGCAACTTGTAGGAAGTATTATGCATAACACATATGAATTATTACTACCGTTGACAAAATTGTTTTTATGTTTTCAAAATAAAAGCTCTAGCACAAAAATAGTAATCCATGCTTCCCTCTGCGAAGGGCCTTTCTTTTACTTTATGTTGAGTCAGTCTACCTACTTCTTTCTATCTTAGAAGCAAACACTTGTGTTAACTGTGTGCATTGATTCTTACATGTTTACTTATTGCACTTGTTATATTACTCTATGTTGACAAATATCCATGAGATATACATGTTACAAGTTGAAAGCAATTGCTGAAACTTAATCATCCTTTGTGTTGCTTCAATGCCTTCTACTTTGAATCTATTGCTTTATGAGTTAGCTCTTATGCAAGTCTTTTTGATACTTGTCTTGAAAGTACTATTCATGAAAAGTTTTGCTGTATGATTCAGTTGTTTAGTCATTATCTCTTTGTTAGCAATCTATTGCTTTGAATCACTCCATTCATTTCATATGCTTTATAATAATGTTGATCAAGGTTATGTTGGTAGCATGTCACTTCAGAAATTATTGTTGTTATCATTTACCTACTCGAGGGCGAGTAGGAACTAAGCTTGGGGATGCTTGATACGTCTCCAACGTAGCTATAATTTCTTATGTTCCATGCTACTTTTATGACAATACTCACATGTTTTATACATACTTTACATCATTATTATGCATTTTCCGGCACTAACCTATTAACAAGATGCCGAAGCGCCGATTGTCTGTTTTCTGCTGTTTTTTGTTTCAGAAATACTACAAAGGAAATATTCTCGGAATTGGACGAAATCAACGTCCAGGGTCTTATTTTTCCACGGAGCTTCTAGAAGACCGAAGAGCATACAACGTGGGGCCACGAGGGGCCGACACCATAGGGCGGCGCGGCCTGCATGGGGCCCGCGCCGGCCTATGGTGTGGGGCCCCTGTGCCCCCTCCTGCGCTGCCCTTCCGCCTACTTAAACTCTCCGTCGCGAAAACCCTATTACCGAGAGCCACGATACGGAAATACTTCCAGAGACGCCGCCGCCGCCAATCCCATCTCGGGGGATTCAGAAGATCGCCTCCGGCACCCTGCCGGAGAGGGGAATCATCACCGGAGGGCTCTACATCATCATGCCCGCCTCCGGATTGATGCGTGAGTAGTTCATCCTTGGACTATGGGTCCATAGCAGTAGCTAGTTGGTTGTCTTCTCCTCTTGTGCTATCATGTTTAGATCTTGTGAGCTGCCTAACATGATCAAGATCATCTATTTGTAATGCTACATGTTCTGTTTGGCGGGATCCGATGAATATAGAATATTATGTCAAGTTGATTATCAATCTATCATATATGTGTTGTTTATGTTCTTGCATGCTCTCCGTTGCTACTAGAGGCTCTGGCCAAATTTATACTTGTAACTCCAAGAGGGGGTATTTATGCTCGATAGTGGGTTCATGCCTCCATTGAATTTGGGACAGTGACAGAAAGTTCTAAGGTTGTGGATGTGATGTTGCTACTAGGGATAAAACATCAATGCTTTGTCTAAGGATATTTGTGTTGATTACATTACGCACCATACTTAATGCAATTGTCTGTTGTTTGCAACTTAATACTGGAAGGGGTGCGGATGCTAACCTGAAGGTGGACTATTTAGGCATGGATGCATGCTAGATGGCGGTCTATGTTCTTTGTCGTAATGCCCTGATTAAATCTCATAGTGATCATCATGATATGTATTGAATCTTTATTTATCAATTGCCCGCATGTAATTTGTTCACTCAGCATGCTATTTATCTTATTGGAGAGACACCACTAGTGAACTGTGGACCCCGGTCCATTCTTTTACATCTGAATACAATCTACTGCAATTATTGTTCTCTACTGTTCTTTGCAAACAAACATCATCTTCCACACTATACGTTTAATCCTTCGTTTTCAGCAAGCCGGTGAGATTGACAACCTCACTGTTACGTTGGGGCAAAGTATCTTGATTGTGTTGTGCAGGGTCCACGTTGGCGCCGGTTTCACTGGTGTTGCGCCGCACTACACTCCTCCACCAACAACCTTCACGTGTTCCTTGACTCCTACTGGTTCGATAACCTTGGTTTCTTACTGAGGGAAAACCTGCTGTTGTACGCATCACACCTTCCTCTTGGGGTTCCCAACGGACGTGTGCTTTACGCGTTATCATTCAGCAAGGACACAATCATTCCCAACACTTCTGGACATTACCCAAGGCTACTGAAATTTAATGGAGCAAAGAAATTCAATCAAACACAGTAAAAGAGGCAATGCGAAATAAAAGGCAGAATCTGTCAAAACAGAACAGTCCATAAAGACGAATTTTTTCGAGGCACTTAACTTGCTCAGATGGAAAAACTCAAAACTAATAAAGTTGGGTACATATCTGAGGATCACGCATGAATTTTTGCAGATTTTTTTGATTCTTCTACAGAGAGAAAAATGCGAATTCGTGACAGCTAAGAAATCTGTTTCTGCGCAGAAATCCAGATCTAGTATCAACTTCCTATCAGAGACTTTACTTGGCACAACAATACATGAAAATAAAGATACAAAGGTATAGCTACAGTAGTAACAAGCACCTTGACTCAAATATAAAACAAAAATTGCAGAAGTAAAATAATGGGTTGTCTCCCATAAGCGCTTTTCTTTAACGCCTTTCATCTAGGCGCAGAAAGTGAAAATCAAGTGATATCGAGAGATGAAGCATCAACATAGGTGTTTGGAGTTTTCTCAACTATGCATTGTATCTTATCTATGTAAGAAACTCCTTTTTCATTACCTTTAGGCTTACTATCCTCCTCAAATAAATTTTCAGGAACAATCCAATCAAAATTCGTTTCTAATGCCTCATGCATTCCTATGAGTTTATAAGGTATTGGTGTTTTAATCTCCCCCTCACAATTCGCGTTATTAGTGTATCTTAGCCTATCTTTTTCCCTCCTTTCAAGGGTATTTGCAAAATTGGTACAAAAGCCTAGCATCTTATGTCGAATAAAGACTTTCCTAGCTTCTCTAGCTACATCACCAAATTCTCTAAGAAGAGTTTCTAAAACAAAATCTTTCTTCTCTCCTTCTTCCATATCACCGAGTGTAAGAAACATATGTTGCATTATAGGATTTAGATTAACAAATCTAGCTTCCAACATGTGCACTAAAGAGGCAGTAGCAATTTCATAATTAGGAGCAAGTTCTACCAAGGATTTGTCTTCAAAATCTTTAACCCTACTAACATGAGTGAAAAATTCTGCTATATTATCTCTTCCAATGATAGACCCACTTCCTACCGATATATCTTTCAAAGTGAACTTAGGGTGAAGCATGATGAAATAAAAAAAAGTAAACTGATAAATAAAGTAAATGCAAGTAACTAATTTTTTTGTGTTTTTGATAATAAGAAAGCAAACAAGACAGAAAATAAAGTAAAGCAAGACAATAAACAAAGTAAAGAGATTGGATGTGAGAGACTCCCCTTGCAGCGTGTCTTGATCTCCCCGGCAACGGCGCCAGAAAAGCTTGCTGCTTGCGTGAGGCAGCTCCTTGTGACGGTCAAGCACACGTCTGTTGGGAACCCCAAGAGGAAGGTATGATGAGTACAGCAGCGAGTTTTCCCTCAGTAAGAAACCAAGGTTTATCGAACCAGTAGGAGATGAAGGCCACGTGAAGGTTGTTGGTGAAGGAGTGTAGTGCGGCGCAACACCAGTGATTCCGGCGCCAACGTGGAACCTGCACAACACAATCAAACTACTTTGCCCCAACTTAACAGTGAGGTTGTGAATCTCACCGGCTTGCTGAAAACAAAGGATTAAACGTATGGTGTGGAGAATTATGTTTGCTTGCAGAAAACAACAGAGAACAAAGATTGCAGTAGGTTGTATTTCAGATGTAAAAGAGTGGACCGGGGTCCACAGTTCAATAGTGGTGTCTCTCCAATAAGATAAATAGCATGTTGGGTGAAAAATTACAGTTGGGCAATTGACAAATAGAGATGCATATACATATCATGATGACTACTATGAGATTTACTTAGGGCATTACGACAAAGAACATAGACCGCCATCCAGAGGTGGGGTCGCGCTGCCCTATGGTGTGGCCGCCTCGTGGCCCTTCTCCGTCTCCTCTTTGGTGTTGTGGAAGGCTCCGTGGAAAAAATAAGACCGTGGGCTTTTGTTTCGTCCAATTCCGAGAATATTCGTAAACTAACTTTTCTGAAACCAAAAACAGCAGAAAACAGGAACTGGCACTGCGACATCTTGTTAATAGGTTAGTCCCGGAAAATGCATAAAAACATTATAAAGTATGACTAAAACATGTTGGTATTGTCATAAAACTAGCATGGAACATAAGAAATTATAGATACGTTGGAGACGTATCAATGACGTCCCTGGACGCGCCAGAGCGTCGACTCTCCCCGTAATCCTCGTCCTCCCCTTGACCTCTCCTCTCGCACCGTGCACCACCACGTCACCCTCTACCTCCTAGACACGCTCGCCTGCGTCGGAGAGGACGGTCGCCGTCGTCATCGTCGAAGACTTTCCGCCGCGGTACTGAGAGCTCACGTCACGTTCCCTGCAGCGTCAATGCATCATTTTCAGCGCCGTCAAGCGCTCCGTGCTCGCCATGTCATCGCCAACGCCCCTGCATCATCGCCCCACTCCCTCCGCCACTGTAACGCCGTCGCCATAGACGACCTCACCATACC
This sequence comes from Lolium rigidum, assembly GCF_022539505.1. Classification (NCBI taxonomy): domain Eukaryota; kingdom Viridiplantae; phylum Streptophyta; class Magnoliopsida; order Poales; family Poaceae; genus Lolium; species Lolium rigidum. Next base: position 83,592,693 of record NC_061508.1, read on the forward strand.
GTGCCGCCCTCCTCCACCCGCTATAAAAGGAGCGTTCCCCCGCTCCAATTCACCACACCATTCACCTCCTCTCTTCTTCCTGACCCTCCTCGAGCACCACCGCTTCCCAATTCCACCTGTAGACCACCAATCGACCGCCAGAGCTCCGCCAGTACTGCTGCAAGATCGCCGGAGCTAGGAGCCGCCCCAGGAGACGTCGCCGGTACCAGGAGCTTCGCCACCCTCGACAACGCCGCCCTGCATCGACGCCGACGATCGCCGGACCTTGGTTAGCCCGCCGACCCCCTGGTGCTCGCCGCCAGTGAGCTCGTGCTCGTCGTCGACGACGACGCACGCGAGCTGTTCGATTCGCTTCTAATCCTGCTGAAAGAACATCTCTCACAATGTGTTTTGTGTGTTTGATGTCAATGCATGTGATACACTAATGTTTGATGAAGTGGTGCAGGAATTATATAGATACATGTATATGAGTGACGTGTGTGGAAAAACGACTCAAAAGAAAGCAGAAAAAGTTTCACCAGGCCGGATAATCCGGGCCGGATATTTGCAAAATATTCGGCCCCCAATTTCTGGCTAAGGACTCGAGGCAATGTGGCTCTGTACAAGGGCTGGATTATTGGCCGGACATTTGGCCGGATTTGCCCCAAGACCGGATAATCCGGGCCGGATATTTCCAGAATATCCGGCCCCCAAAAATCGTCTAAGGACCAGAGGCAAAGTGGCTCAGTACAAGGGCCGGATTATTGGCCGGACATTTGCCCGGATTTGTCCCAAGACCGGATAATCCGGGCCGGATATTTCCAAAATATCCGGCCCCCCAAAAATAAGCTAAGGACCAGAGGCGACGCGGCTCAGTACCTCCCTGGACATGGGCCGGACATTTGGCCGGATTGTCCCCAGGGCCGGATTTTTGGTGGGGGGCGGATTATCCCCCCCCCCCCCCGAAACCTCCAACGGCTGGATTTTGGGGTGGGGGGGTATTTATACCCCCTTCTTCTACCTTGCTCCTTGCTCAATCATTGCACAAAAATCTGCCAAGTCTCACCACCATTAGAGCCACCTCAAGAACTCAAGATTTGCAAGATCTCCTCCCTCACCCAACCAAAGCTCTTGATCTTTGGAGATTCGAAGGAGAAGACACTGATGACCCACAAGTATAGGGGGTGTATCGTAGTACTTTCGATAAATAAGAGTGTCGAACCCAATGAGGAGCAGAAGGTGTTGACAAGCAGTTTCGATGAAGGATTCACTGTAAATGCTCACGGACAAGTTTTCGGGGGTTTTGATATAGCGGATAAATAAAGTACAAGTAAGTAAAATGCGAGAGTAATAATTGCAGCGAGTGGCCCAATCCTTTTAGCACAAAGGACAAGCCGGTTTGTGTACTTATAATGACCAAACGTTCTTGGGGACACACGGGAATTTAGTCTAGTGCTTTCGCTTCATATAGTTGATTAATCTTCATTGTTTTGATAAGTGTTGTGTGGGTGAACCTATGCTAATGCACCGCCCTTCCTAGGACTAATACATACTTGTGATTATACCCCTTGCAAGCATCCGCAAATACAAGAAAGTAATTAAGATAAATCTAACCACGACCTTAAACACCGAGATCCCGCTATCCCTCCCGCATCGATATACCAACGGGGGTTCAGGTTGCTGTCACTCCGGCAACCCCACAATTAGCAAACGAATACCAGATGTACTCCCCTAGGCCCATAAAGGTGAAGTATCATGTAGTCGATGTTCACATGACACCACTAGAGGAATAACACCACAACTTAAATATCAAACCATTAAATATTACTCAACATAGTTCACTACTAACATTTAGACTTCACCCATGTCCTCAAGAACTAAACGAACTACTCACGAGACATCATATGGAACATGATCAGAGGTGATATAATGATGAATAACAATCTGAACATAAACCTTGATCCAATGGTTTCACTCAATAGCATCAATAACAAGTAGTAATCAATACCGGGAGAGTTTCCCCTATGAAATACTCAAGATTCAACCCTAGATGTTACAGCGGAGACGAGGTGCAGCGGTGGAGATGGCGGTGTCGATGGTGGAGACGACGATGATGATGATCGCAATGAAGTCCAGCTCGATGACGGTGACGATGGCGACGATTTCCCCCTCCGGGAAGGAATTTCCCCGGCGGATTCCTGCCCGCCGGAGAGCTCTTTTCTCTCTAGTGTTTCTCCGCCCCGCAGAGGCGGCTGTGTCTATTCTCGCTTATCCCCCGTGCCTTAGGTTTTCGGGATGATGAAGTACGCGAAAGAGAGGAGGCCGAGGGGGGTTGTGGGCCCCCTCCCCACATGGCGGCGCGGCCAGGGCTGGGCCCGCGCCGGCCTATGGGGGGGCCATGGCGGCCCTCCTCGGCTCCTCCTTCTGGCTGGCTCATTCTTCTGGAAAAATAAGATCTTCGGTATAATTTCCGTCAATTGTTGATCTTCGTAAATATGGTATCCTCGACGGTGCTTTTTCCAGCAGAACTCGACTCCGGTGAATAATTCTCCAATAATCATGAAACATGCAAAATAGGTGAAATAACATAAGTATCATCTCTAAATATGAAATATATCAATGAATAACAGTAAATTATGATATAAAATAGTGATGCAAAATGGATGTATCAACTCCCCCCAAGCTTAGACCTTGCTTGTCCCCAAGCGAAACTGAGCTCAATAAACAAGACCACATGTTTATGGAGTGAAGAGTCGATAAATAAAATACGGACAAGAAGCATCATATTAATTCACACAAGACATTCTAGTAGACATCCTCCTCATATAACTCAACTTGAAATAAATAAAGAGAAATCACAAATAGAGGTGCATAGGAAATCATAAACGGTTATGGCAAACTTTGTTCTTGGTCTGAGAACTATTAATAGATTGTACTTATCTTCTGAGCAAAGCCTTTATATCAGAACTTTTATGGCCAAGCTTACATCCTTAATCATAACAATCTCCTCATAATCATTGATAACCTTCAAAGTCATATTCATTCAGATAAAATTTGTACTAAACAAGGAAGAGTAAAAGGCACGATTAAATAGATCATAATATAAATGGTTGGATCACAACAACTCAATTGCTTGCATGAGATGGAGGGAAATAGGTTTATCGACTCAACATAAAAGTAAAAGATAGGCCCTTCGCAGAGGGAAGCAGGGATTAAATCATGTGCTAGAGCTTTTAAGTTTTGAAATCATATAAAGAGCATAAAAGTAAGATTTTGAGAGGTGTTCGTTGTTGTCAACGAATGGTAGTGGGCACTCTAACCCCCTTTCCAAACAGACCTTCCAAGAGCGGCTCCCATGAAGGACGTTATCTCTACCAGCAAGGTAGATCATCCCCCTTCTCTTTTGTTTACACATGTATTTTAGTTTTATTATGGATGACACTCCCCCCAACCTTTGCTTTCACAAGCCATGGCTAACCGAATCCTCGGGTGCCTTCCAACATTTCTCATACCATGGAGGAGTGTCTATTGCAAAGTTAAGTTGCTCACTGATAAATCAGGGCAAAACATGTGAAGAGAATTATTAATGAAAGTTATTAATTGGGGATGGGAACCCCGTTGCCAGCTCTTTTTGCAAAATTATTGGATAAGCGGATGTGCCGCTAGTCCATTGGTGAAAATCCGCCCAACAAGATTGAGAGATAAAACACCACATACTTCCCCATGAGCTATAAAACATTGACACAATTAAGGAGTAATATAGTTTGAATTGTTTAAAGGTAGCACATGAAGTATTTACTTAGAGTGGCGCAAAGTACCACATAGTAGGTAGTTATGGTGGACACAAATGGCATGGGTTTGGTTTAAGGTTCTGGATGTATGAGAAGTATTCCCTCTCAGTACAGGTCTTTGGCTAGCAAGGTTGATTAGCAAGCATAAGAGTTGAGGGAAACAAACAAATATACATGTGATAGAAACAATCATGCATCTTCCTTGTAAGCACAAGCAATTTTAACTTCAGAATACTAAACTCATTAGCTAACAAGAAAGAAAGATAATAAAGTAATATATCTACATGTATTTCCTCTTTTATTTAAACTCAAAGTGTTGTTGCTATTGACCAATGCTAAGTTTGCCAAAACCGAATAGATTTACTTGATGCTCCCAAAGTGATATCAATACTAATGTCAAGAGTAATCATATAACAGAAATTGCAAACTAAAATAAGGTGTGCAAAAGTAAATGATAAGACTTCTCATTAATATTCCATAACGATAACTCACACCAACGGATACATAGATAACCAACTAAGAGAGAGATACTTCCACACTACAAACCATCTTATATGATAACTTCCCTACTCATGATATGACACTACTTGATAGTAAAAAGATAAAGATAGTGATGATGTGATACCGCGGCACTCCCCAAGCTTGGAACAAACCAAGGGGATGCCAATACCAATGATGAATTACTCCTTCGGTGGTGACGGTGGTGGAGTCTTCTCGTCATCAGACTTCCAAGGAAGAGGCTCTCCATCAACAAACGATGTCTTGGTCTCGTGAATCCCGAAACTAGCAAGCATAGCTAATGCGTTTAAACCTGTTTTCATACTCACAGTTTTGATTCTGAACATCATAAAGTTGCGCCTGAAGTTGGTTGGTGGTGTTATGAAGTGAGAGGATATCGCCCCACAGCTTTGCAGTCTCCTTCTCGTGTTCACCAATAAGTTCGGACACAATTCTGTGGAAGATGTCCACTTCACGTTCAGCCATCTTCTTGTAGGCGAAGACCTCTTGTTCTAGTTTCTCCATCCTGTCCTCCAAGCCTTCCTTCTTCTTTAGGTCCCCGAACATCTTCTATATGCAACTCTCCATCTACGAGCAACAATTCCTTGGGATGCATCTTCAGCTCGTTCATATACGGGTTGACGACGTTCTCCAAGAAGCTATCCTTCGGAGTTCCCGACAAAGACATGGCGGCTCTAGATCTGAAAACAATATCTGGCAGAAACAGTCGAAACAAAACACGACGAGAAAACGATATACGGACCTCTGGGGATCCGGGGGATTATATAGCAGATATTTTCACGACAAAAGGAAGGTACCAGGCCGAAAACGAGTGGAAACGGGACGCCGAGGGGCTGTCCCCATAGGGCGGCGCGGCCAGGCTGGGGCCCGCGCCGGCCTATGGGGGCACGCCCTCGTGCGTCTCCTCCACTCCGTTTCGATCTCGTAATTTTTCATATTTTCCAAAAATAGCAGAAATATTGTTCGGAAAGTTAAACGCGGACTTTTTATTACTAAAACCGTTACCTATTCAAAGTCGAACTCGCTGAACTCGTCAATTTGGTTTTTGATGAAAGCTTCCGGAGTCATCACTTGAATAACATCAATATCTTCATTATAAGAATCTCCGTAAATATAATGCTTGAGTCTTTGTCCATTCACTACTTGTGTAGTATCATCTTTCAGCGAGGCAATTTTTATTGCTCCTGAACGATACACCTCCTCAATGACATATGGTCATTCCCATTTTGAGACTAATTTTCCTGCAAAAAATCTGAGACGAGACCGATACAATAGGACTTTATCTCCAACATTAAATTCTCTTTTAATAATTCTTCTATCATGCCATTTCTTAACCTTCTCCTTAAAAAGTTTAGCATTTTCATAAGCTTCACTTCTCCATTCATCTAAAGAACTCAATTGAAGCAACCTCTTCTTACCTGCAAGTTTAAAGTCTTTATTAAGTTCTCTTACAGCCCAATAAGCTTTGTGCTCTAGTTCTAAAGGTAAATGGCAAGCTTTTCCATAAACCATTTTATAAGGAGACATTCCCATAGGATTTTTAGAAGCAGTTCTATAAGCCCACAATGCTTCCTTTAACTTACTAGTCCAATTTTTTCTAGATTTATTAACAGTCTTTTGCAAGATAGATTTAATTTCTCTATTTGATAATTCTACTTGCCCACTAGTTTGAGGATGATAAGCTGAAGCAATTCTATGATTAATACCATATCTAGCAAGAGTTTTTCTAAAACCACCATGAATAAAGTGAGAACCTCCATCAGTCATAATATATCTAGGTACTCCAAATCTAGGAAAAATAACATCTAAAAGCATTTTTAAAGAGGTCTCACCATCAGCACTTTTTGTAGGTATGGCTTCTACCCATTTAGTAACATAATCAACAGCGACAAGTATATGAGTGTTACCTTCTGAAGAAGGGAAAGGACCCATGAAGTCAAATCCCCAACAATCAAATGGTTCAATAACAAGATTATAATTCATAGGCATTTCATTGCGTCTAGAGATATTACCAACTCTTTGACATTCATCACAAGATAAGATAAACTTCCTTGCATCTTTGAAAAGCGTTGGCCAATAAAAACCTGATTGTAGAACCTTTTGTGCGGTTCTATTCCGGCGTGATGTCCTCCATAAACACTACCATGACACTTACTCAATATCTCTTGTTGTTCATATTCTGGGACACATCTTCGCATAATACCATCCACTCCTTCTTTATATAAGTGTGGGTCATCCCAAAAATAATGCCTCAAATCATAAAAGAATTTCCTCCTTTGCTGAGCTGAAAAGGTTGGAGGCAAGTATTTTGAAACAATAAAGTTAGCATAATCGGCATACCAAGGACTATCTCGCGAGCTCACCTTTATTACAGCCAATTGTTCATTTGGAAAACTATCATCAACAGGAACAGGATCATAAGCAATATTTTCCAATCTAGATAAATTATCAGCAACAGGATTATCAAGCACCTTTCCTATCTACAATATGTAAATCAAATTCTTGCAAAAGAAGCACCCATCTAATAAGCCTTGGCTTAGCATCTTTCTTTTCCATAAGGTACCTAATTGCAAAGCATGATCAGTATGAACTCGTGACTTTTGAATCAACAATATAGGATCTAAATTTGTCACATGCAAAAACTACGGCTAATAACTCTTTCTCGCTTGTAGCATAATTTCTTTGAGCAAGCATCTAGAGTTTTACTAGCATAATGAATAACATTCAATTTTTTATCTACTCGCTGTCCAAGGACATCACCTACAGCAAAATCACTAGCATCACACATAATTTCAAAAGGTAGATTCCAATCAGGAGGTTCAACTACAGGAGCAGTTGCTAAGTCTTTCTTTAGAGTTTCAAAGGCTTCCTTACAATCATCATCAAAAACAAAAGGTACATCTTTTTGAAGAAGATTAGTAAGAGGCTTTGAAATTTTAGAGAAATCTTTAATAAATCTCCTATAAAAACCAACATGACCAAGAATACTACGAATACCTTTAACATCCCTAGGATAGGGCATCTTCTCAATTGCCTCAACTTTAGCTCTATCAACTTCAATACCTCTCTCAGAAATTTTATGTCCCAATACAATTCCTTCATTAACCATAAAGTGGCATTTCTCCCAATTAAGAACAAGGTTAGTTTCTTCACATCTCTCGCAAAACTTTATCAAGGTTTTGCAAGCAATTATCAAAAGAATTCCCATAGACTAGAAAAATCATCCATGAATACCTCAACAATCTTTTCACAAAAGCCATGAAAAATAGCAGACATGCATCTTTGAAAAGTAGCAGGAGCATTACACAAACCAAAAGGCATACGCCTATAAGCATAAGTTCCATAGGGACAAGTGAAAGTGGTTTTCTCTTGATCTTTAGCTCTAACAGCAATTTGTGAAAACCCGGAATAACCATCAAGAAAGCAGAAATGAGTATTTTTAGACAACCTTTCTAACATTTGATCAATAAAAGGTAAAGGGCAATGGTCTTTCTTAGTAACTTTATTAACTTTTCGATAATCAATGCACATTCTATACCCTACAACTACTCTTTGGGGGATGAGCTCATCATTATCATTAGGCACAACAGTTATTCCTCCTTTCTTAGGAACACAATGCGCAGGACTAACCCATCTACTATCGACAATAGGATATATAATACCCGCTTCAAGAAGTTTTAATACCTCATTCCTTACCACATCCTTCATCTTAGGAATTAGACGACGACTGATGTTCAACAACAGGTTTTGCATCATCTTCCATGTTGATGGCATGTTGGCGAATAGCGGGAGAAATCCCCTTCAAGTCATCAAGAGTGTAGCCAATAGCTCCTCGGTGTTTCTTCAATATTTCCAATAACCTTTCTTCTTCAAAATCTGAAAGCTTAGCACTAATAATAACAGGATATGTTTTCTTATCATCAATATAAGCATACTTAAGATTATCAGGTAATGGTTTCAAATCAAATACAGGATCTTCCTTTGGTGGTGGTGTTATACCTAGATCTTCAACCGGCAAGTCATGTTTAAGAATAGGTTGACGAAGGAAAATTTCATCAAGCTCATCCTTTTCTTCCCTAAAGACTTCACTCTCACTATCCTCCAAATGTTGCTGCAAAGGATTATTAGGAGCAAGAGCAATAGATGCACACTCTGTTCAACTCTAAAATCATCATTAGGCAAATCAGCTTTATAAGGAGTTTTGGCAAATTTAGAGAAGTTAAACTCATAAGATTCACCAGCAAATTTAGTAACAATTTTCTCTTTCTTGCAATCTATAACAGCTCCACAAGTATTTAGAAAAGGTCTACCAAAAATAATAAGACAAGACTTACTAGCGGCTGAACCAAGTACCAAAAAGTCAGCAGGATATTTAATCTTACCACATAGAACTTCCACATCTCGAACAATACCAATAGGAGAGATAGTTTCTCTATTAGCTAGCCGAATAACCACATCAATATCTTCAAGTTCACAAGAACCAATTTCATGCATGATTTCCGTGTAGAGCTCATAAGGAATGGCACTAATACTTGCACCAATGTCGCATAAACCATAATAACAATGATCACCAATTCTAACAGAGAGCACAGGAACACTGGCTTTCCTAGACTTATTAGGATGCGAAACAATATTAGAAGCATCTTCACAGAAAATGATATGACCATCTTCTACATTTTCAGTAACAAGATCTTTAACTATTGCAACAACGGAGTTCAACCTTTATTTGCTCCTCAGTGTTCTATAGGTTTCTTTGCACTTTTATTAACTACACTAGTTATAACAGAATACTCCTTCATTTTAGCAGGGAAAGGAGTTTTTTCAATATAAGTCTACAGGAAGAACATGATCAACAGTTTTAATTTCAATACATTTACCTATAGGTGAATCAGTTTTATCTTTATAAGGTTCATGATACTTATCAAAATTCTTCCTAGGCAATTCAAAATGAGAGGCAAAAGCTTTATAAATATTTGCAACAACTTGAGAGTCAAGATCATAAGTAGCACTCATATTACGAAATTTATCAGTA